>NC_062568.1:172012821-172315851 GCF_022837055.1 Prionailurus viverrinus | reverse complement strand
TCTCTCTCAAAAATAAACATTAAAAAAAAATTTTGTTAATTAAATTTAAAGGACACGTCTGTATCATCTATTTTTTTTTCCTTCCCCCTTCCTCCTGAATTTATCCTTTATCCAAAACTGCCTTAAGGACCATTTTTACCCACGCCTAAAAATAATGGAAAACCTAATTCTTGAACTCCGCCAATCCCATTTTTACCCACTACTGCTCTAGCGAGCAAAAAAGTTTACTAGACGTAACAGGGTACAGCTAGTGCTTAAGTGACCCCACCTCAGAATCTAGGGTTCACACCCTCTATGTTGCAGTGAACAGAAAAATCAGCAATCAGAAATCTTGCAGCTCCCAATCATTCATGATAAGGAATGGTTCTCATTCCAGCCCCAAACTCACCATCTTCAAACAATTCAACCAATTTAGCAACATACGGATTTTCATCATCATCCCCTTCAATCAACACGAATTGTCCAACTTGGATGTGAATCTCAGTCAAACTACCTTCTATTTTGACACTCATTTCTCTAGGAGGGAGAGAAACATGTTAGGAAATCGTTTAGGATGGGCCAACCTCTTCCGACCCTCTGGGCACAGATGAAAGTGCTCTCCAACTGGAAATCCCCGAAATAGTTTCTCTCTGATGACCAATTCTCCTATTAGGAAACCAATTCACCCATAAAGTCATATGCCAGAAGAGATGAAATGGGTTGAATCAATTGTTTCAGTGTGAATGATTAATCTAGAGGCCTTACTATGAACCCTAACTTCTCTCAGTTATTGACAAAGAACAAAGGCTTCCCAAGCATGAAAGCTGCCCAGTAACAGTATCAAATTCTTCAGAGACCTCTAGGGCTGAGAGGACATCTAAACAACATCAAATCCCACCCTATTATTATGCAGAAATACACAGAACCCACCTTAAATAGATATAACATTATCATACCTACCAAATTTTATTAATGATATAACATCTTACTATATCACTGCTTTATTTATGCTATCATCTTACATTAAACAAAACCCTTCCTTATAATCTATTCATATTTATTGTCCCTCAACTCTCAATCTGTAATAACTAGAACAGGCTGGATACAAGTTATTAACAGTTTAGTGTGGAGAAGCTATTATTTCCAGGACACCAAACAGAGTCCATCACTCACTTGTAGATGTGGTAGTGTAGTTTTTGATCCAACAATGGCCTGCCAACCCACGAGTAAGTTTGTCTGGTCTTCAGCCTTGTAGGGTAGTATGCCATGGCTCCTATGTGAAAGTCACTAACTGAGTTAACATGACAATGCTCTGATGGATTCTAGCACACAGTCCCTGCCTTCGGTGAGTTCGGCCTACTCTTCTGCCCCCAATACATTTTATATCCAGATTTTAGATTTAGAAAACATTTTCTTTGATGAAAAAGTCAAGTTCTATACAGACTGAACACAGCAAATTTAGTATCATCTGTGTATGTCTTGTACTGTCTTATCTGTTCCTGTGCACAGTCAATATGTAAGAAAAGAAACTATAAATATTTAGAAGTACCTACTAGCTACAATGCACAATGATAGGTATTAAACATTCAACAACTCAAAACTAAAGACAGTGATACAATGGTTGTAAGCATCTTCATAACACTTATAAACCAGGTTAAGGCTGTTGAAGTAGCAAAGGCTCCCTACAGGGGTTTTCTGAACTGAATATTGAATAGTAAGTAAATATTGATAAGATAAAATTAAATAAGGGATTCTAAGGGATGGAGGGAAAAACATACAAGAGGCATTTAGGGGAATGGTAATGGGTTTTATCAAGTGTATCATTACACTTACACTGAAGACAAAAAACACAAAACCTCTCTGACATTTGAAAGGGGACTTTTCCTGTGCATATGACAGACCCTAGCTGTAAATAGTGTGAATAGCAAAAAGAAATGCTTATGTTAAAGTACATGGGGAAAAAAAGGAGACACTTTTACTGATAAAAACAGAAATGTGAATGAAAAATCCAAGGATATCTGACAATCCTGTCTACAATTTGAGAGCTGCAATCTATTAGTCCTAATAATAATGCCAATCTATTATTTTAAGTTTAAGTAATTAAGATAATAAATCTTTCCTCTAAATTCAATGCTTTTTTTATGAAACTAAAATTTGACAAAACTGGGGCTAAATAAAAAAATTTTTTAATCCTTTTGACAGAATTACTCTGAATTACTGATAGATGGGCCAATAATTTCAGGCTGTGTTGAAAACAACATCCTGATTAAACAAGCTGGTTTCCTAAAGTTCAGTAGCATGTCCTATATTCTAACTTGGGAACATTCTGACCTATAAGATTTTCAGCTTTTGAAAAAGGTATTTTTTATGGGGCACCTGGGTGGCTCAGTAGGTTAAATGTCTGACTTCAGCTCAGGTCATGATCTCACAATCTGTGAGCTGGGAGTCCTGCATCGGGCTCTCTGCTGTCAGCTTGGCCCACTTAGGATCCTCTGTGTCCCCCTCTCTCTGCCCCTACCCTGCTCACGCTCTCTCTCTCCCTCCCTCCCTCTCTCAAAAATAAACAAAAAAAAAACCCACACTGAACATTTAAAAAAATAAATTTAAAAAAATAAAAAAGGTATTTTTTTCCTATGCTTTGAGGAAACTAATTAGCAAAAAGAAGAAAAGGTACTAAGTCATTAGTAAATACACAGCTTAGAAATGATGCCTAAAGGATTGCTATTAAAAACATTAAGAGTACTATATAATTCACACATAGTACTATTAAAATCAATCTAATTTTAATTAAGTACATCACAGAAATGAACAAATAGCAAAGACTAAGGAGTAAAAAAAGTAGGAGACTTGTGCTCAAATAAAAAGTGAATTTGGATTCATTATAACCAATAATCTCTTGGCAAAAATTAGTAAAACGTTTTGAATCACAATAAATGTTCAAGGAAATACAGAACACTAACTTACCTTACAATATATGTTTCTTTTAATGGATGATCTAACACAGAACTGTCAGTAGTAAACTTGGATCTTTTCACCTTTCCACAATGCAACCAGGCAAAATAGGCTACAGAGGTAACAAAAGATGCAAATAAATTACAGATCTCACTAAACCCTGCCATTAAAAAAAAAAAAAAAAAGCCTGGAATATCACTGAGAGTACTTTGCAGCAAACTGGTCTCCCTGAAAACTTTCTATAATTCCCGAATAATCTAAGTGTAGAATAAATCACCTGATTTGCCACTTTGACTATAATATTTGACTCCACTGAAACAACATTTTCATTCTTTCAACCCCCAAATTGGCAAAGAGAAGGACAACCACCTATAAGGTACTCATATATACCTAAGGGAATCAAATCCAAGCTCTCAGCTTTTTAAAATACAGATGATATTTTAGCTTACTAAAGCAGACATCCTCCTTCAAAAACCAATCCAAGATAAAATTTCTAGGAGGTCATGAGCTATGATCAATGAGACCAGTATGTGGGGTGCCTGGGTGGCTCAGTCAGTTAAGCGTCCAACTCGATTTCAGCTCAGGTCATGATCTCACGGTTCGTGGGATTGAGCTCCACACTGGGCTCTATGCTGACAGTGCAGAGCCTACTTGCAATTCTCTCCTTCTCTCTGTCCCTCCCCACCTCAAAAGAATAAAAAATTAAAAAAATGAGACCAGTATATGGACATATATATACAAGGGTGGGTGGTTTACCCTAGGCTGAACAAACAGGGATACTGGAAGAAAGACTGTCTGGGCTCAGACATATAACCTGCCTCCCACTGGTCTATCACTATGCTTCAAGCCTGCTTTCCCAAACTTTAAGCAGATCAAGGTTGTTGGTGTCCTCAGATGTATTACACAGTTGCTGTTCTCTCTTCTTGCATATCTTTGCAGGGATGGCTCAGGTCTCAGCCCCAATAAAACTTTCTCAGATAGGCCTTCACTGATACCCAATGGAAAGTTACCCTGTTACTCCCTTATACTGTCCATCATGTTCCATTACCCCACCCTATGATCAAAGCAATAAACACTATATTAATTTCTTATTTATTGTACTTCCTATACTAGAATGTTAACTTCCAGGGGGGCCTGGGTGGCTCAGTCAGTTAAGCATCTGGCTCTTGATTTTGGCTCAGTTCATCAATTTCATGGATTCATGAGTTTGAGCCCCACATCAGGCTCTGTGCTGATGGCATCGAGCCTGCTTGGGATTCTCCCTCTTTCTGCCTCTCCCCTGCTCACACTCTCTCTCAAAATAAATAAACTTAAAAAAAAAAAAAAAATGTTAGCTTCCAAAAAGCACAGATATTGGGACCTTGTCTATCTTATTCATAACTGTATCCCCAGAGCCTAGGTTAGTACTTGGCACAAAAAAGGTGAATGAATGAATGAAAAAACAAATTGATTTTAAAAATTGTCTGACTCTTGATTTTGGATCAGGTCATGATCTCATGGTTCATGAGCCCCATGGTGGGCTCCATGCTGACAGTGCAGAGCCCGCTTGGGATTCTCTCTCATTTCCTCTCTCTCCCTCTCCCCTGCTTGCACTCTCTCTTTCTCTCAAAATAAGTAAATAAACTTAAAAAAAAAAAAGGATTTAAAAAATCATTAGTGTCAATTAATACCAAGTGTGGTATGGACAGAGAACAGCCAGAAATCTCATACACTGCTGAAGGGCACGTAAATTGGTAAAACTGCTTTGGAAAAGGGCAGTATCTACTAAAACTGAACATATGAACATCCTATGACCCAGGAATTCCAACAGAATATACCCAACAGAAAAACATACAAACCATTCAAAGACATGAACCAGAATGTTTACAGCAGCTCTATACAGCAATGAAATTCAACAAACTATAACTGCACACATGGGGAAAATCTCACAAAGTAACAATGAACTAAAGAAATCAGACACCAGAAAATATCATACTATATCAATTCCATTTATATAAAGTTCAAAAATAGGTAAAAGTAACCTATGGTGTTAGAAGTCGTAATAGAAGTTAACCTAGGTGACTGAAAGGGAACATGGTGGGAAGCCAGATGTTTCTGGGACGCTGGTCATGTTTCTTGATCTGCATGCTGGTTGCACAGGTATGTTCTCTTTAAGAAAATTCATTGACCTGTACATTTGATATGTTCACTTGTCTGTAAATATTTTTCAATGAAAAGTTCAAAAAATTAATGGAGAGTCCATCTAAAGAGGCAGCATAAGATGTCAAGCCTCTTTGTACTGTTATCCCACTTTCTTACCTTATGACCCAGCATTTCATCTCATCCACCATCAGCAGAGAGATCACCCAAGAGGGGTGATGAATGGGGTAGAAAGGCAGTCAGTCTGACTTGGCCTAGCAAAGGCTTTGGCTTCTAGGAGATACCCACAACAGACTCTCAGTGTTGCAGATACCAGAAATCGGGAACATACATACCACCCAGTGCAGGGTGCCACACCCAAGGAAAACATAAGGGAGTCATGGTTGCAGTAAAAATGATAGCAGATACATATTGAGCCAATATTATGATAGAAGGTGGAGCCAAAACTCTATGAATTTATCTCATTTAATCCTCAAAATAATCCTAGAACAATGCTAGCACATATTAAGTGCACAGTAGGTACTCAATAATAAATATTTGCTGAACGAAAGGTAGGTGCTATTAGCCCTTCAAAATGATTAACTTGTCCTGGGGCGCCTGGGTGGCTTGGTCAGTTAAGCGCCCGACTTCAGCTCAGGTCATGATCTCACAGTTCATGGGCTGGAGCCCTGCGTCAGGAAGTGTTCACAGCTCAGAGCCTGGAGCCTGCTTTAGATTCTGTGTCTCTTTCTCTCTCTGCCCCTCCCCCACTCGTGCTGTCTCTGTCTCTCAAAAAAGTGAATAAATGTTAAAAATTTTTGGGGCGCCTGGGTGGCGCAGTCGGTTAAGCGTCCGACTTCAGCCAGGTCACGATCTCGCGGTCCGTGAGTTCGAGCCCCGCGTCGGGCTCTGGGCTGATGGCTCAGAGCCTGGAGCCTGTTTCCGATTCTGTGTCTCCCTCTCTCTCTGCCCCTCCCCCGTTCATGCTCTGTCTCTCTCTGTCCCAAAAATAAATAAACGTTGAAAAAAAAAAAATTTTTTTTTAAATGATTAACTTGTCTCAATGTTACTCTGGATCCCACAGCCTTAATTAGAACCCTGAGCAGCCAGATTCCAATGAACTCTAAACCACTTCACTTTACAACACCTGTGTGAAAGTGGATACTGTTAATACATGCCTAAGAGAACTTGCTTCTGTTGTGCTTACTACAATAAGTCAGGCTTCCCAGGCCACTAACTGGGAAGTCAAATGTATCCCGATTTTCTTACCCACAACATGGGGATAATAATAGACTCTTCCTTCTATTCAACAAAAAATTTTAATCACCCATTGTGTGCTAGGCACTATTCTAGAATTAAGTGAGAAAATGCAAAAATGGTAAAAATCACTTGCCCACTCCCTAATCCCTTGCATTTATTTTTAAGAGATAGTGGTTCTTTTTTTTTTTTTTTTTAATAATTTGATGAACGTTATGAAACTCTCATGCAATTCACACAAAATTTTGCTTTTAATTTCAGGGGATTCATAAACCTTATAAAATCCACATATTACCCTCTATTACGTTAAAAACTGTTGCAGAAGGACGTGGTAAATTATGCTGTCACATCGGAAACCTCCGTTGGCATTCACAAGTACCCAAAAACAGCACGGAAGAGGGTACCATTTTTACGGACAACTAAAAGAGAAAACTGACACATCTAATCATTGTAGTTTCGCAGATAGTAGCCCCGGATAGGAATCTCACATCTCATGTGTCTAAGTCCAGTGCTTTTTCCAACTGTAAAAACAGAAGGCCTTTCTATTCCGGGGTTAGCCTAGAGGAAGTAAAAGACGTGCCAGTAGACTTCTCTCCTAGAAGAAGGTGGATGAGAGTCCAACAGTTAAGAGCAACTCATCTGGGGCTTAAAAAAAAAAAAAAAAAAAAAGACCTGGGTAGGAGCCTCTTACTCACAAAAAGCGACCTAGACAAGTCTCTCTCTGGGCTCAATTGATACATCTGTAAAATGGAGTCATAACTTCTGCTGCTTTGCCTTCCCTGTGGTGCTTGGTTCACGATGGCTCAAAGGAGGAAAAGATGCAAATGCATCACAAGGGCAAAGCCGATAGAAGATATGGTTACGATCATTAAATGAGAACCTCAGGGCGCTGTGGCCAGGAATACTCACGCTTTTCTGCTGTTGGCTTCCGGTTTCCCCAACTACAAATTCTCCGTCCCTGACGGAGTGGGAAGCCTTTTACAAATCGGGATGTGGAAAAGAAGAATGCTCCTAATGGGCTTAGAATTTAACAGGCGCTTAGTAAATATCTGCTGAACGAATCAATGATTGAGTGCGTCCACAGAGAAAAACTTCCGCAGTCCCCCTGGCTCAGATCCCCCTCCAGCCCCGGAACTCCACACTCACCAGTTGCCTAAGCCCTCCGATTCCACCGTCTCTGCTTCAGGAGCTCGTGGAGCCGCAGCAATTCTAACCTGCCCCAGCTGGACTCCTCTTACAGCCACTGGCCGCACGCTGGAGACAAAGCGGGAGACTACCTGGGAAAGTAGAGAAGATGGAGAAAAGAAAATTTCGCGCCAAACGTCGTGGCCCCGCCCCCAGGCTGTCTCCACGTTCCGTCACCAGCCAGCCATCCAGCCCCGCCCACTTGGGAGGGGCGCACGCCGCTCGTCGGCAAACGTGCAGCAGCCATCATTGATTCGGTCAGCGACGCTGTTAACCGGAGAGAAGTTCCTTTTCTTGCAGCATTTCCGGTATCAAGATGGTGGCTTCAGCTATTTAAAGACTTTCTGAACCCTTCTCCGTCCCTTTGTGGATTTTTTTTTTTTTTAAACTGGATGTGACGCATTAAAGGAACCGACGGAAGTAGAACCGAAGGAGTTCGAAAATGGCGAACCGTACGGTGAAGGATGCGCATAGCATCCACGGCACCAATCCTCAGTATTTGGTGGAGAAGATCATTCGGACGCGAATCTACGAGTCTAAGTACTGGAAAGAGGAGTGCTTTGGACTGACGGGTGAGCGGGAGCGCGCGGACTCTTTTCCGCCGCCGTGTGGCCCAGTTCTGACTGGGCGTCTCCAAGACTGGCCCAAGGGGGTGAAACAGAGGGGAATCTGTCAGTCGTTCAGAAAAATCTGAGCGCCTACTATGTACCCAGTTTTGTGTTGATCTCTGGGGATACTTGTGAATATGCTAGCGCCTTAGTCGGAGGCGCGTCTGAGTTGGGTTCTGTGGGTCTTTCCATATTTCATAATTATCTGCTGAGTTCCCAAACATTGTTAAGCTCGGGGACCCTAAAGTTCTTAAAGGAACGTTAACATACCTGATACCCAACTCATGGTCTTACTGTCCCTAAATCTGGACCATTTGCAGTATTCCCACGTTCGGATCCTAATATAAATATCAGTTCTTCAGAGAAGAACTGGTAGTCTTTCAGTCTTTGAATTTTGGCTCCTCATTTTAGTAGCTCTGTTACCCAGTGAACCATGGCTGCTTCTTACTGTAAAATGAGTTTAATGCCCACCTCAAAGGTTTGTTCTAAGGGCGAAATACAATAATGTACAAAAAGTATGGGGCTCTCTGGGTGGCTCAGTCGGTTCAGCCTTCCACTTGGCTCAGGTCATGATCTCATGGTTCCTGGGTTGGAGCCCCCACATCGGGCTCTGCGCTGACAGTACAGAGCCTGCTTGGGATTCTCTCTCTGCCCCTCTGTCTATGCCCCTCCTCCACTCGCACTTTCTCTCTCAAAATAAATAAACTTTAAAAAAAAGTACAAGAAGTATTTGGTATAGGGGCGCCTGGGTGGCTTAGTGGTTAAGCTTCCCACCCTTGGTCTCCGCTCAGTCATGATCCCAGGGTTGGTGGGATGGATCCCCTGCCTTGGGTTCTTCCTCTGTCAGCAGGGACCCTGCTTGGGATTTTCTCTCCCAATCAATCTGTCCCTCCCTCACCTACTGCTGCCGCCGCACCTGTGCTTTCTCTCTCTCGAAATAAGTAAACTTAAAAAAAAAAACAAAAAACAAAGTTACAGGTAAATATTTTAAGAAGTATTCAGCAGTGTGCTAGTTGTTACCTCTGCCATTACTGTTGTTGCCACCACTGCTAACTGTGTGTCCATGGACAAGTCATATTGTTTCTCTCAGTTGCCATTAAATTTTGGAGTCATGTCAATTTTGGGGCCTTTTCTCATTACATAATTCTCTCCTTGGATGATTTCCACACTGTAGTTACATGTTATATGTAGATGCCTTCAAATTTATCTCTCCCTCTGAGATCTAAATCTCTTGATTCCAAAACATGCCAACTCGGTATATCCAAAAGTGAACTCATGATCTTTTCTCCCCCAACACTAAGATTATGTTCCCGTCATATAATTTTATGCATCCTGCATCTTCTTTCAACTGTTCATCACAATTTCAATTATTTTTTCAATGCTTTCTGCCTTGCCAGACTGTAAACTCTGTAAGAGTAGTAATTTTGTCCTTCTTTATCCCTTTACCTGTTTCTCTAGTATTTAGCACCTGGCTATAAGTTGTCAACTGTAATGTTGAATGAATTAATACAGAATTTATCGTAAAGGAACTTGAAATCTGATTTATAAGACACTAATAGTGTCTCTCATACATTATTTGCTGTGTGTCAGGTGTTAACATTTGTTTTGTCTCACTTGATTGTCACTATAGCCCTTAAACTTTGTACCTTTATTATTCAGATTTGAACTGACAGGTTAAAAAGTAAAATGACTTGTCCTAGTTCACACAGCTTGTGTTTGCTTTTGAAAACACTTGTGAAAGATTATTATCCCCATTCTGTAGAGGACAATTACTCAGGGTTATGTAGTTATAGAGTGGTTTGTTGTTGTTATTTAACTCTTGATCTGGCAGTTTTTTGGCAAACAATGGTGACAAGCATGGACTCTGAAATTAGACTGCTTGCATGTAAATCCAGGCCCTGCACCTTGAGCAAGTCACTTAACCTTTCTTAGCCCTCATTTTTCTTAGCTGAAAACAGCCTCAGTGCAGGAACTTCAGAGCTTGTGAAGATTGAGATTATATGAAATGCTTAGCAGAGTATCTCGCATATAGTGACACTTCAGTGTATATTGGCTGCTGCTATTATTCCTACTCAGGCATGCTTATTCTCCTAGTACGAAATTATTGATTAGTATGCAGGAGTACCAAAGCTTGAACTAACTTCTCTCCACTTCACACTGGGAAAAGCTGGGCCTAATGTGTCTGAGATGCCACTTTATTTTGTTTTTGTTTTTGTTTTTAGCTGAACTTGTAGTCGATAAAGCCATGGAGTTGAGGTTTGTGGGTGGTGTCTATGGTGGCAACATAAAGCCAACTCCCTTTCTGTGTTTGACCTTGAAGATGCTTCAAATTCAACCCGAGAAGGATATCATTGTAGAGTTTATCAAAAATGAAGATTTCAAGTGAGTGAAATGTTGATTAGCTAATATAAAAGCTTCAATTTCAGTGATCCAGAATTTGGCTTTGGTTAAGAAGAGTGAAAGCAATGTATCTTATTTCTACAGAGTTCCACCCTACAGACTTTGCTCCTGAGTTCTTGAGTTTGTATTTTGTTTGTTCTGATGGTTTTGATCTTCTTTACATTCTTAGTCTTGGTAACTCCCCCCACCCCCTTGCCTCTGCCACCCAAAAAGCATTTCACAAATTCACTGAACATAGATTAAGCAGAAGTGAGTGGTAACACTGGATGTTGGTAACACTGGATGCTCAAAGATGAAGAAAACTACATTGTGTGGTAGACAAATAGGAAAACTTTCATGTAGATATAGGTTCATGTCCAGACTCTGTTACTTTTTGTGACCTTGGAGAAGTTACTACATTTTCTGAGCTTTATTTATCTGTAAAGTAGAGATGAGGATACCAATTCAGGATTGATATGAGAGTTAAAAAAGATAGTGCTGGGGGCCTAGGTGGTGCCTGAGCCCTGACTCATGGTTATGGCATCGAGCCCTGTGTCAGGGTCTGTGCTAAGTGTGGAGCCTGCTTAAGATTCTCTCCCTCCCTCTGCCCTTCTCCCCACTTGTGCATTCTTCTCTCTCTGAAATAAAATTTAAAATTTTATTTAAAAAAGATAGTGCAGTGCCTGTCGCATGGTAAACACCCCCAAAATGTAAGCTGCTCATACTATTTTATTATTCATTCTCAAGGAGCTCACAGACAAGTATAGGAGACAGACATGATAGCTTATTAGGTGTCACCCTCTATTCTAAGGGAGTTACATATAGGTATTTAACCTTCACAACAACCCTATAAAGTTATTACCCCTGTCATACAGGGGAGGAAACCTAGCACAGAGAAATTAAGTAATTTCCTCAAGGTCAAACAGCTAGTAAGTGGCAAAGCTGGCTTCAGTGTACACATTCTTTTGTACTTTATTCTGTTTGTCATATAAAGAAACTGCTGAGTTTGAAATGCCTACTAGTTACTCCAAGTGGAGATTTGAGTGGGTAGTTGGATACAGGAGAAAAGAAAAAGGAATTTTAACAAAACATTAACAGCTAGAAAATAGCTAACTTTTATTAGGCACTATATGCTATGCTTAGCACCGCATGCACATTTCTCACTAAATACACCAAGCCATTAAATTAGGCATCATCATCTCCATTTTACAAGGATTGAGAAAGTAAGTAACTTGCTTAATATAACAAAATCAGTAAGTTATGGACTCAGAATGGTAACCTAGATGACTTTGACTTTTTTCCAGAACCAGCCTTCTGTGCTGCCTAGCAACAATTTATATATTCACATCTATGTATATTATTTCTTGTATTGTTAGTAAATATATATGTCCTGTTGTTAAATTCAGTATCTGATTTGATTCTTACAGCAATCCTGTGAGGTAAATAAGTTCTATCTTCATGTTACATAGACTCTGAAAGTTGATCAACATGTCCCAAGTTCCCACAGCAAGTAAACGGTAGAATGGGAACTTGACGCCAGGTCTCCATATTTTAACTATCTTTCTGCTGCCCTATGTTGCCTCTAAAATTGCAGTTTTCTCATATGCCAAAGAAGAGAAAGAACTTGTTCATCCACTACTGATATGAAAAAAGGCAGGTGTAAAACTCAAGAATTTTTTTGAATGGCCTGTAGCTTCACTGTCCTCTGTCTGTCAGGTATGTCCGCATGTTGGGAGCACTTTACATGAGGCTGACAGGCACTGCAATTGATTGCTACAAGTACTTAGAGCCTCTGTACAACGACTATCGAAAAATCAAGAGCCAGAACCGAAATGGGGGTGAGTATGTTGCCAAATGTCTGGACCTTCCTCCCTGAACCAGTTTTTATTTCACCAGTATCTCTCCCTTCACATTGTAACATACGTTGTGAATGTTCCTCTTCATCCATTACATTACCATCTTCATTCAGCTTCACCACCACCTGCACGGAGTACTCCATCAGACTTCCTGTTAGCCTTACCCAGTCTGTCCCTGGTTGCCTACCTTTTCACTTGCATCTTGTGTCAATCTCAGCCTTCCATCATGTGTTCCCTCCACATGTGCTCCATCCCATAAGATCTACCTTTAGAATGACCTCTGTAAAAGCCTTCCCCAAACCTCCCAAAGTTAGTTTTCCCTATGTTATATATCATTACAGTTATTTTTAGTGGTGTCTCTTCTAGCACTTTATTTCACACTGCAGTATAGATTAAGTATACTTATACTTCTGTAGGAATCCCCTGAAAAATAGTGTGTCCAATGGGGGCAGCTCCATACATTTTACAAAAAGGTATTTTTTGTGGTAGAGTGGGATTCAGGGTAATACAGTCAAAATATTTTTCTTCTCACTTAGTGTCATAACCAAAGATAAGGAACATTTGCCTTTCCCTTCTAGATGTAACATTAAGCAGTAGAAAGTTAAGATTTTGGTGTTTTACTTTAAATTTTATTAACTTGTTAATTTGTTTATTGAATAAATACATAGTAACTACCAATATCATACCAGATTCTGTGCTAATACTGGAAATAACATGGTGAACAAGGTGGACATGGTCATGGCCATCATGTAATTACTTATTTATGATTATACTATGTTAAACTAAAATGGGGTTTCTCAACCTGTCAATGACAGTTTGATCCAGATGATTCTTTGTTGTGGGGAGCTGTCCAGCCCATTGTAGGATGTTTAGCCATTATCCCTGGACTCTACCCACTAAGATGCCAGTAGCATCCCCATTAGTTGTGGGTAGCAAAGTGACCCCTGGTTGAGAACCACTGAACTAAGGTAATGTTTACGATAAGAATCCTGAAAAGGCTATTGTTTACCATATAAGATACATGTTCTATATTTAAAAACATAGTGCGTTCACATAAGAATTTGTACTTGAGTTATATGATCTGTTCAAGAACATCACCCCTATACAATTCAGGACTGTTTGCGCTTGCTTTTGTGTTGGGTCTCCTGCTAATTCGGACAGCTTTATTCATCCCTTTATCGCCAGCTCTAAGAAGAGGCCTGTTTCATAGATGGCCTCAGTAAAGGTGAACTGAATGAATGAAGATAAGTGATGACAAGGCTGTGAATGGCTATAGTTTGAGCCAGGTTTGTCAGTAATCCCTTCTCTGTAACTGCCACACTGAATAGCTTTACTAATGAATATGCAGGAAGGGGAGGCTGCAGAGGGTTTACACTTTCTATACCAAGTACTCTATATTTTACATATAGAGTCTTAAACTTCTTTTACTTGTTGGCTATATAAATTTATTTCCAAGTTGCTTAAGCTTATGACTTTTCTTTCAGAGTTTGAACTGATGCATGTGGATGAGTTTATTGATGAACTGCTGCACAGTGAGAGAGTCTGTGATATCATTCTACCCCGGCTACAGGTAAAAGATAAAGGTCTCTTATCAGAGTCGCCCTTCTCTCCCCAAGACAGGCAGACAGACAAGTACACATACATAATAAAACACCGGAGCTCTAGGATCCTAGGGGCCCTCTTACTAAGCAGTCTTACTACTATGAAAAAGGGGATTGGGAGTGAAAGGAAAACAGATAAAGTATTTGAAGAGTAGGGCTTTAAAAGTGAGTTAACACAGCAAGACTTTCTTCTTTAAAATATTATAAGGAAATTGCAGGATATAAAACAGGAGAGTCAGGAGTGGTAGACTGAGATCTGAACCCCTTAAATATCTTTATAACCCTGCTCCCTTCCCTAATGATTATCCATGTAGCACCTTTCAGGAATGGGTTTTGCAGACTATGATTTTAAACCGACTGTCATAAAGTACATAGGGAAAACAGATAAAGTAGGTTGCCTAAAGAGAAAGGGAATGGTCTGTAATGGAGAAATGAGCAGGGAATTAGGAGATTAAATTTCTGGGTTGTTGTTATAGCTGACTAGCTGTGGGACCTGGTTTTATTTCCCCATCTATAAAATAGGGAAATTAGACTACTTCAGTGGTCTTTAAAATGCTCTGTGGAACTGTTTTAAGGCTACTGAGAGCAATAAGAGGAAAAAGCCCCACATATTCAATCACAGCAACTCCTTTTTTCTCCAAGTTACATATTGGGCTTGAGAGATTTCATTTGAACAAAGACTTTTGCTCTTTTAAATGGCTTTATTATTAAAGTGTAACTGACATACATTAAACTACATACAATTTGATAAGTGTACAATTTGGTAAGTTTTGCCATATGTATACACCCTTGAAACTGTCCTCACAATCAAAAATAGTGAACATATCCATTATCCCAAAAGTTTCCTTTTTTCCTTTTGGGTAATCCCTTCCTTCCCTCCTCCCTCACCCTTAAGCAACCATTGATATGCTGTCACAAAGATTAGTTTGTGTTTTGGAATTGATACAGTATATACTCTTCTTTTTTTGTCTTCTTTCACTCAGCAAAGTAGTATTTATTTCATAATAATTAATTCAAAGTAGGGAATAGAGTGAAATGCAGGTATCTGATAAACGGGTCAGATGAGGCAGCAAATCAGCTGGATAAAAAGCAGTTGGTAGGTAAGTGCTCACATTTAAATGCAGTAAACCAATTCTTCCTCCATAGTGACCCAGTTAAAGGAACCTATAAAATAAAAATCCTGAAAATGAATGTGATATATATTTCCTGTTATGTATTGGCTATTGTAGACTGTAGTAAAGAGAGTAAGATTTCGGGGTGCCTCGGTGGCTCAGTAGTTGGTTAAGCACCTGACTCTTGATTTCAGCTCAGGTTATAATCTCACCATTTATGAGACTGAGCCCTGCGTCGGGCTCTGCACTGACAGCACAGAGCCTGCTTAGGGTTCTCTCTCTCCCTCTCCCTCTCTCTCAAAATAAACAAACTCTAAAAAAAGAGTAAGATTTCAAAACTGAAAGCGTGCTTTCAGGGCCCAGTTCTCACACTTCATTATGGTTATGTTAGCAATCGTTATTAGCTGCTATCATTTTTAAAAATACTACAAGAAATGGATTACTTTCAAGTGCAATCAGTTTGTAGCCAAAGGATTGAAAGTCCATTCAGCTTTAAGCAAGACTATTGATGTAAAGAAGATGGTCTGCAGAGTCTAGAAGACCACAAAACATGCACCAAGAGAGAAAATTGAAATCTGACTGATGTATATCACCAAGAAGTGTGGTCTGGTGTGGGCCTCTATCTGTTCTGGATGAAGTGATCCTTAACACTTTCTTTTGTTCTGATTCTGTCCTTGCTAAGTACCTCATTAATTTAGCTTCTGATGTGCCTGGACATTGGCAACAAGCTGCTCTGGGATGAATTCAAATTTCATCAAACACAAATACAATGAATTAATATAGTGATTTTAGTAGCTTCTGAGTCTTGTGAGCATTAGGGATTTGGGATGCCCTGTCTGATGCAGTCTTAGATCACAAACTGGTAATCCTGTGACTGGAGGGCCTTCTTCCAAGGAGCTCTTTAATGAGGTATTGACTTCACTGAGTGGCATCTTTGTGTCATTTCTCCCAAACTTCATAGAATTTTGTTAGGGATGAGTGAGATGTAAGCTAAATATTACTATTTATTCTAGGGCTGTCCAACATTCTTTATGTCCTAGACAGGAGAAAATGGTAAAGGGATCTTATGACCCAGCAAGTCCATTTGGCATTTTTTAACTCATCTTTGCCTTTCAGTTCCTTAATCATAGATAAGCCTGCTAAGTCACATCTCAGAAGAAAATGGAATCAGGAGTTCCAGTGTTCACACTGAATGACTCACACTGAACTGTATAGACAGTTCTCTAAATCCTGAGTCAGGTAGAGAGTTGGTGGTATTCCAGAGCAGGACCCAAGGCACTCTTTAGTCGCCAAACTGGGCTGAGCCTCAGTGGGTCTCTTGGGAGATTCTGCTCTGAGCCCGTTGCAACTACCAGCCACCAGAGTCACAGCTGTGAACATACTGGTCCTTGTATATGAGGCTCCATTTTTTATTCAAGGCTATACCTATACGGCTTGATATTTCAGTGACTGGAAGAGTAAAAGACCACAGAGAATAAGCCAACAGAAAATGAAGTTGTTACCTTCAACTTTGTATTTATGTGTTTCCAGGGGGATATGTGAGTATTGGTTCCAAGTATGTTAGATTCCTTAGGAAAATCTTGAACTGTCTAGGATGTCTTTGAAATGAAATTGCCTCAGCTGTTGCTCCCTAGTCTTCCTGTCAATCCCAGAAGCCCAGTGTTGGGGCTTCAAGACAGAGATGAGAGAACAAGGCCCTCTAACTCTCATTTTGCTTTCCATAGAAACGCTATGTGCTAGAGGAAGCTGAGCAACTGGAGCCTCGGGTTAGCGCTCTAGAAGAGGACATGGATGATGTGGAGTCCAGTGAAGAGGAAGAAGAGGAAGATGAGAAGGTCAGGCTCTCTGGGAGCTTAACAGTTGAAGGAGGGATAATTATGGGGAAGGGATGGGGGAATGGTCCTTTCTTGTTTTGTTTTCAGACTTTACTTTTTAACTTTCTTTAACCAAAAAATATGATATTTAAGAGTATGAGCATTGAATTAAATAGACTTTGATTCGTATCTCAGCTCTCCATAATCTTGTGCAAATTAATTTCAGTCTTTTCTTTTGTAAAGCAAGGCTAATGATACCTTTCTCTTAGGATTGTTATGGATATTAATAAAAGGATATATACAACGCCCTTAGCACAGTACTGGGACATTATAATTGCCTCATAGTTGGTAGCTATTTAAATAAATACTTAGGACAAGAATAATAATACTGTTCATAGTTGAACCTATCCTAAGGAGTAAGCCTAGTTTAGAAAAAGAAAACACCTGAGGTGCCTGGGTGGCTCTGTCAGTTAAATGTCCAACTTTGGCTCAGGTCATGATCTCACGGTCAGTGAGTTCAAGTCCCATGTTGGGCTCTGTGCTAACAGCTTAGAGCCTAGAGCCTGCTTTGGATTCTGTGTCTCCCTCTCTCTCTGCCCCTCCCCACCTTGCGCACATGCTCTCTCTTGCTCTAATAAACATTAAAAAATTTTTTTTAAAGAAAAATACCTACTGCATGATCATGTTCTTTACTAGTTATAATGCTGAAAAATTGAAAGGAACCCAGCTGTCAGGGAGCACTCAGGTAAACTATTACAACTATTAGCCATTAAAACTGTTATGAAAAGTACTGTATATGATAATGTAGAAGTATTTATGGTTGAATTAGAAAAGAAGGATCTGAAACATTTGTGATTAAAATATGTATAAAAAAAGGCTGGGGGGGGGGGGACAAGAAATGCTGGATTATGGATTCTGACTGCAAATGGAAGTGTAGTTCTGAGCCAGTAGGCTCCCTTTAAGGTGAGTGCCAACGGAAACATTCATGAATTGAAAGCCATGCAAGGCTGAGGTGCTCTTATGTGGTGAGTAAACCAAAAGTAGGCATTCTGTTTTTATTTTCTTTTTCTTTTAAAGTTTATTTATTTTGAGTGAGAGAAAGCACAAGCGGGGTAGAAGCAGAGAGAGGGAGAGAGAAAATCCCAAGCAAGCTCTGCATTTAATGCAGTGCCCAGTGCAGAGCTCGATCTCCTGAATGCTGAGATAATGACTTGAGCCAAAATCAAGAGTCAGACACTTAACCAAAAGAGCCACCCAGGCACTCCTGTTTTTCCACTTTTTTGATGGAAAATTTCAATCATGTGCTAAAGTGGAGAATGTGCCTCCATTTATCCATTACCTAGCCTCCATAATATCAACTCAGCCATTTTATTTCTTCTGTATATCTATACCAAATTGCCCCCACACCAATTTTCTTGACCTATATCACAGCTATCCTGTATTTCATCCGTATTTCAGACAAGGCCTGTGATACCATTAGCACCTCCAAATTAACAGTAATTCTTTAATATCAGATATTCAGTGTTGAAATTAAAACTATATGTTAACTAGAATTTAAATTAACCTTGAAACAAGGAAAAAGACAAATATTCAGGATTTACATATCCCCAATTGCCCTATATTTTTTAAGTTTGAATTAGTATTCAAAAAAGAGCCATAAAACAGGTCATGTTATTCTATACAGATTTTTACAGTCTGTGTTTTTCTGATTGTGTCCCTGTGGGATCACTTAAATTTGTCCCTTATATTTCCTATAAACAAATTCTTAGATCTGAAGGTTCAGTTGGATTTGAGGTAGAGCAACACTCCTTTATAGGTACTGGTGTGTACTTCCCCAAGGGTGAGCAAAGTCTGGCTGTCTTTTTTTTGTCAAATTAGGAGCTATGGTGCCTAGATGATCTCTGCCTAGACCCATTAGCGGTTGTAAGATGGTGATATTCTAATTTGTCTTTTCATCATTTGTTAACTAAAACATTGCTGTAAAGAGAAATCTCCCACATCAACACTTAATTTTTCCTAGGTACAGTTGATATAGAAAAAAAGATCAATACTTGATTATTTCTCTTTATCAGTTTCTAAAATAATTAGTTGACTCCATAGTATCCTCACAATGTGCTTTTGTGCCCGGTAACATTGTGAACTCATGGATTTAAGCAAATTGGATGTTTGGAACCATCATGGTCCTTGCTGATGCTGAAATTGTCCCCTCTTTGGCCAGTGGGGGACCCCCAACTTGACTCAAGAGACTGATATAATCATGGTAGTCTCAGCCTCCTTGCTTCTGATACATTCTAGTCATGTCTTCAAAGCTTCTGCCCCAAACCTGAAATTAGCCATTTTTCCAGGGAGCCCTTGGTTTCATTTAAAGGGATAATGGTATTTAGATACAAGTCTGGGCACTATAACTGCTCATTGCTATGGGTTTGGTCAATATTTCTAGGTCTTTACAGTTGGCAGACCTGGAGGAAATTTTTAAGATTAAAGTACAGCATGAGTTTATACTTTAATCTTCTTGATCTTACATCTGTATCTCTTCTTTCTCATTGGAAATCCAGCTTCTTAAGGAGATAAACAGAATTACTTCTCACTAGTCTCACATTGTCCCAGAATAAAGGTACCAACACTAGAATAATAGTGGGATTATTGGAAACCATTCAGTTTATTTGGTAGTTCTTTTTGTCCTTAGGGTTCTCTATGTATTTGTTATTTTAAAGTCACTTGGAGGTGGAATTTGGGCCAGGATGAGGAGGGGGTGTATATACTGTTCCTAAATGGTTCTGTGTAAGTTAATCTCTTTTCCAGTTGGAGAGAGTGCCATCACCTGATCATCGCCGGAGAAGCTACCGAGACTTGGACAAGCCCCGTCGTTCTCCCACACTGCGCTACAGGAGGAGTAGAAGCCGGTCTCCCAGAAGGTAAGGCCCTAGTCATTGGCCTCTTCCAGAGAGACTTTTAGCACGGTAGCAAAGAAGTTTGGACTTCAAAGAAGGAAAAAATTCAGATTGTGAAGAATGTTTGCCTAGTGTATTAATTGCTATAGAACAACCACCTGCAAAACCTCTGTGGCAGACAGTAACCATTTATGTAGTTCACAAGGCTATAGTCAGTGATTTGAAGCTGGGCTAGAATAGAATAGGCAGTGTAAGTTCACTCACCCATTTTGTGGTCAGCTGTCTGTTGGCTAGTATAAGATGGCTTTTAACTAAGATGACTGAGGCAACTCATCTCTTCTCCAGGTGTCTCATTCTAGGCTAAGTTAGGCATGTTCTCATGGCAGTGGTAGAATTCAAGAGCAGACAGCCTCAGTCACACAAGTTTCCTTCCAGTATCTGTTAGTATCCCATCTGCGAATACCCCACTGGCAAAGCAGATGACATGGCCAATCCCAGACTTAGAGTGGGAGAGTGTTAATAAAAAGTTACAGAACAAAGGGCATGGATACGAGTGAAGAATTTGGACAGTTTTTGGAATCTACAACTGCAGTGCACCTACTAAGGTTTTCCTCTTTTCTCTCTGTATAGGCGGAGTAGGTCTCCTAAAAGGAGGAGGTAAGCCTTCAGTTGATTTGTAATGAAAGATAGGGTTTTGGGGAAGGGGGGGTGCTGTTGTGGTGAATATATTGTCAGATAAAGGAATCTGACCAGTCATCTCCACAGCCCCTCCCCTCGCCGAGAAAGGCATCGGAGCAAAAGTCCAAGACGTCACCGCAGCAGGTCTCGAGATAGAAGGCACAGATCCCGCTCCAAGTCTCCAGGTATAGCCTTTGGGCCTTTTGCTATTGGTTGTCTTAAAGAACTGTAATTAGCCTAGTCAGCCTCCTGCAGTACAGAAGTGCCTGACTGTATTATTGCTTAAAAAGAAAAGGAAATGAACTTAGAATATGAAAGTTAAGAGTTCACATCTTGACTCTCCTTTATAAGATTTGCTAAAAAGATGATGAGCTTCAGTTTTTTCATCTGAAATTATAGGAACACCACCCAACAGAGTAGTGGTAAATAAATGTGATTTTTGTGCAATCAGCCATAAAGCCTTGAATGTATATAAAGTGGGTTCAGTTCTTCTGACCATCGCCCCCACAACACACACATTTCAGAGAAGTACTACCAACAAGAGCTGTCTCTAGCATAAGCCAAAAAAAATATTAAGCCAATTAAAGGGATTGGGGGAAGTGAAAATGACAGTGAAGGAGTAGGTAGGTAGAATACCACTCATCCAGTGGCCCTTTCTTCCCTAGGTCATCACCGTAGTCACAGACATAGGAGCCACTCAAAGTCTCCTGAAAGGTATGGACTGATCTCTATTTTGACTTAAGAATTTTTTCTTTATTCAGAAATTAAAGCCCCAATCATAACTAAGTTAGACCTGAAATTTTGTTTTGATGGGAATATTTAGGAATTTTCCTTTATTACAGGACAAAATTGGCCTTTTGCCCTGAGAATTTTTAGAACTATATATGTTTCGTGTTCATTTGTTTTTTCCTCATAGGATTACAGCTTTGGATAGTGGTAAGGGCATGAGCTTTGGTCTCAGGAGACCTGTGATTAAATCCCAACTTTTAACACTTAACAGTTGAGTGACATTGGACAAAGTCACTTTCATTTCATAAATTTTCATTAGAAACCTCTATATGCTATTATACACTGTCAGGTGCACTCTTAACCTCTCAGAGCCCATTTTCTCAATGGCAAATTTTGGATAGTAATGCGTCACTCAGTGTTGCTCTGAGACAGTACACCAAGCACATTTAATAAATATTAGGTATTGGGGTGCCTGGGTGGCTCAGTCAGTTGAGCATCTGACTTCGGCTCAGGTCATGATCTCACAGCTCATGGGTTTGAGCCCCGCATCGGACTCTGTGCTAACAGCTCGGAGCCTGGAGACTGCTTCTGATTCTGTGCCTCCCTCTCTCTCTACCCCTAATCTACTCCCATTCTTTCTCTGTCTCTCTCAAAAATAAATAAACATTAAAAAAATAATAATAAATAAATATTAGGTATCTCCATCCCCATCAGTATCTGCATGCCCCTGTCTTCCTCAGAAGTTCTTGCCTAGCTCCTTTAACACCTGTATTACGATCTGTATGTGTTACCATTTCAGATCTAAGAAAAGCCACAAGAAGAGCCGGAGAGGGAATGAGTAATGGACTCAGTTTGGTTTTAGTCCAAATGGCCTCATGTGGATCTGAAGTCACCTGTCTATGTGGAAGTATCAAGACCTACACCTTAGGCAGCTATGAGAATATTTTAGCTCTTTTTAACCAAGTTTCTCCACTTTTTTTTTTTTTTTTTAAATGAAAGAGGTGCTGAGTTTTGTATCGCTCTTTGAATCATAATCCACATTTGAGGGATAGCACTTCTCAAGGGCTGCTTTCGACCCCTCTGTACAACCAACCTTGACTGTACTCAACTTTGTAAGAGATTTGAGGGGTGGAGAGGATGAATGACAAGGAGAGGATGTGGCTGCATGGTGACCCTTTTATTATTAAATTTTACACATCCACTTTCCGTATTTCTGTAGTTTAGTTTTGGTTTGCTCCGTGATTAGAACTGTTCTGAGAATCCTGAGATTTGTGCTGCTGCTGTTACACTCAAAACTCAAGTCAGTAAAACCTATTCTCTCCCAGACTTTTTTTCATCAGCACTACGTAATAAACGTGAAAACTGATGAGTTAGCAGCAGCTTTGTAAGAAGAGAATGTATTCAAATGTTAAGACTTCTTCTGGATCATGTAATCCAGTTGCATTGAACAGTTCAACAATGGAACTTAACACCTTTTACACAACATTCTTATATAATGTTTTTTCTTCCCCATAAGCCTTGAATTCTAGGTTATGGTGCTCAGCCTTTACCTTGAAAAGACTGTCATTATTTTCCAAGTTTAGTCGGTAGCAGTGGGCCTATAAGATTGAAAAGGAGAGTTAAGTATCTAATACCATTCACGGTTTTGACTTCGTTTGCTGGCAAATAGTGCCATTTATTCACAAAGTTAGAAAGTACAGCAGGAAGAGGCCAAGCTTTAGAGGGGGCAGGTGGTGAAAGTTCTTTTGGTAGTAAAAATGATGCATTCAATTTTACTTAAAGTATAGAGACTGCTACGGTATATCTAGATAAAGTCCAGGTTGTTAGAAGTAGGAATTGGAGTTGAGCATAGTGATCTAACCCTGAATTGACAACATTTAGGTAATTGTGGAAGATGTAGAATTAAATGGGGGCTGCCCAGGAAGTGTGTGTTTATGTAAGAAAAGCCAACAACAGAAGCGTAGGCAACACTCAGCACTGGTGAGAGAAAGCAATGCAGTCAACCACCTGAAAATGGAAATGAACTTTCAGAAAGGTAGAAGAATTAGGAGACAGTATATCAAAGAAGCTAAGGGTTTGAGGACTTAGAAGCAAAATAAGAACTGCAAAGTGTCCATGGGCATTGATAATCAAGAAGGTGTTGAGATCTTTGCTAGAAGAGTTCATTCTACTAGTACTTAACTTTTTTCCTTTAAAAAGGAAACAGTGGAAAAAAAGAGGGGTGGGGGGAAGTGATTGGACTTCCCACAGCTCTGGACCTACCAAGAATTCTGAAGACCAATTGCCTCATACGATCTAATTTCTTGGGAAGCCAGATTTGGTCACAGGATTAACATTCTTTTGCTTGCTGTTGAACTGAAGGACTTTTGCAGCAATGTTGAAGCATTTTGGGAGATTTGAGATTTTACATTCTTCAACGATTCCTCACCTGGTAATACTTGAGCTGATAAAAGTCATCCATAAGAGCTAATGTTATTCACCATACAACTATATATAAGACTGCCTTTAAGAATTAAATATAAGCACCTCTATTGATATCTGTTATAGAGTCCTAGAAGTTAGTTCTTTACCAAAGTGATCCGGATGGAAAGAAATGTCTTCTGGCTTAATGACCTATGGACCAACCAAGTATATTGTTAAAATATTCATTTTAAAGTATAAGATTAAGAAATTGAAAAACCTGCAAAAAAAAGCCCCACAAAAACTCGACAATCTTAAATAACAGAAATAAGCCTCGCTTCCTCAAACAAACTATAAACTTAAAGCATACTTATTTAGGTGTATGGAGAGATCTGAACCAAATTGTAGTACAGCCAGCCTAAAACAGGAAGCAGATTGTTCCTATTCTTTTATTAGTGACAAAGAATTGCAGATGAGATGAAGTCTAAGGACAAACTTTGCTGAAGGGCCATTTCTGTCATCTGTGTGCTAGCCCACTGGATGAGGCCTTGGAACTGTAGCTTTGTAAACCTTTTTTGACTGTAGCCTATATTAAGAAACATTTTACATTTTACCCCTTTACACATGTATTCTATACTGAAACATTTCAGGAAAAAAACATGCAAAACGCATCCTGATATTTCCTATACAGTATTTTGTGGGTTTTTAAAAAATTTTTTAATGTTGAGAGAGAGAGAGACAGAGCAGGAGCGGAGAAGGGGCAGAGCAAGAGAGGGACACAGAACCCAAAGCAGCTCCAGGCTCTGAGCTGTCAGCACAGAGCCCAAAACGGGGCTCGAACTCACAAGCCATGAAATCATGACCTGAGCCGAAGTTGGATGCTCAACTGACTGAGCCACCTAGGCACCCCTTAATACATTTTTAACACTGGATGCAAACTACTAAATTGATTTCACTTCCCACAATTAATTTGGTTAAATCTTCCAATATAAGAACTCAACTGAAAGCCTCATTCCCTGAGCCCTTTTCTGTTATTTCCAGCATATAGACTGATCTGAGGTTAAATAAGCATTACTCAGAAAATAAAGACCACAGATGCTGGTCACTCCCTGCAGAAAGTTAAAGTAACAAGTTCTCCAGACTCAAAAAAAGACCATTAACAGGATGCATGGGTGGCTCAGTCAAGCATCTGACACGATCTCACAGTTTGAGTTTGAGCCCTGCATCAGGCTCTGTGCTGACAGCTCCGAGCCTGGAGCCTGCTTCTAAATCTGTGTCTCCCTCTCTGCCCCTCCCCCACTCATGCTCATTAGCTCACTCTCAAAAATAAATAAACATTTAAAAAAAAGACCATTAACAAAGTGATGTTTTAAAAAAATGCGAAGTATACATGTTCAAAGATGAGAATAAGCTTAGTAGAGCTTAAATGATTTAAAAAACTGGACAAATAAAAGCCTTATTATAAAGCAATATAAATATAAGGCATACAAAAAATAGGCTGGAGAAAATAAAAATGGGGAATAATTTTTAAAAGACATATAAAGGTAGTAAAACACTTGAAATCCTACATATGCATAATTCACATTCCTGATGAAGAAAATTGAGCAAATTTAAATATCCAGATACAAGAAAATTTTCTTGAAATAATGAACAATCTATTAAGAAATAGCCTGATGAAGGTAAGACACAAAGAATTACAAGGACGTCTAAGCAGAGAAATCAAGTCCTGTATAATGGGGGAAAAAATCAAGCTGGTCTCAGATCTTAGAACAAACTTCACAAGGCAGTGAAGCAAAAGGCTCTAGGGGTAAAGTTGTGAAAGGAATTTTATACCCACCCAAAGTTGTCTTTAAAATGTAAAAAGGGGGTGGGGCGCCTGGATGGCTCAATCAGTTGAGCAATGGACTTGCTAGGGTCATGATCTCGCAGTTCCAGTTTGTGGGGTTGACCCTGTGTCTGGCTCTGTGATGGCAGGTCGGAGCCTGGAGCCTGCTTTGGACCTCTCTCTCTGCCCCTCCCCCATGTGCTAGCTCTCTCTCAAAATAAAACATAAAAAAAAAATTTTTTTTAACACAAAGGGAAAGGACGCCTGGGTGGCTCAGTTGGTTAAGCGTCTGACTTCAGCTCAGGTCATGATCTCATGTTTTTGAGTTTAAGTCCTGCTCTGTGCTGTCAGCACAGAGCCTGGAGCCTACTTTGGATTCTGTGTCTCCCTCTCTCTCTGCCCCTTCCGGACTCCTGCTCTGCCTCTTGCTCTCCTCTCAAAAATTAAGTAAAAAAAATTAAGAACAGTAAAAAAACAGTAAAAAAAATTAAGAACAAAATGTAAAGGGAATATGCATTCTAATCACTTAGGAGAAAAATGCCTGACAATAAAATCACCCAACAAGAAATTAATCAAATTCAGGATTTAGGAATAAAAAGCAGCAGTGAAAGGAATGGTAGTAAACATTTTAAAAACTAAATAAAAATGGGAAATAGTTTTAGGACTTGATGTGAACAAAATGTGTGGAATTTGTTTTTCATAATAGGAGTCCTACACTTCATTAAAACATACATGAAAACCAGGAAATAATAACTCCAGCCTCTTTAATGTTTTCTATAATTGCCCTTAATTTTAAGAGGAGTCTTTTAGTGGGGCGCCTGGGTGGCTCAGTGGGTTGAACATCTAACTTTTGATTTTAGCTCAGGTCATGATCCCAGTGTTTGTGAGATCAAGCCCCGTGTCGGGCTCCACACTGAGCATGGAGCCTGCTTAATTAAGATTCTCTCTCTCCCTCTGCCCCTCTCCCCTGCTCATTCTCTGTCTAAAATTTAAAAAAAATTTAAGGAAACCTTTTAGAACTACCATAGAAAAAAATTTTTAAGTTGAGCAGTTCATTTCACTTTTTGTTAAATCCAAGTAAAATTAATGTGCTATATTTACTGAACATAGCACATGAGCCCACTTTCTAAAAACTCTTTGTATGTATGTTTGTCTATGTTTAAGAGAGATAGTTGGGGGTTGCCTGGCTGGTTCAGACAGAAGAGCATATAGCTCTTGACTGGGGATATGAGTTTAAGCCCTACATTGAGTATAAAGATTACTTAAATAACTCTGCTTTGGGTCCTCTGTTCCCCCCTCCCCCCTGCTTTTGACACTCTCTGTCTCAAAAATAAACATTAAAAAATAGTATTAAAATAAACCTGAGGGGGCGCCTGGGTGGCGCAGTCGGTTAAGCGTCCGACTTCAACCAGGTCACGATCTCGCGGTCCGTGAGTTCGAGCCCCGCGTCGGGCTCTGGGCTGATGGCTCAGAGCCTGGAGCCTGTTTCCGATTCTGTGTCTCCCTCTCTCTCTGCCCCTCCCCCCGTTCATGCTCTGTCTCCCTCTGTCCCAAAGATAAATAAACGTTGAAAAAAAAATTTTTTTTAAATAAACCTGAGGCGTGCCTGGGTGGCTCAGGCAGTTGAGCATCCAGCTTCGGCTCAGGTCATGATCTCATCGTGAGTTCGAGCCCTGCGTCGAGCTCTGTACTGACAGCTCAGAGCCTGGAGCCTGCTTTGGATTCTGTGTCCCCCTCTCTCTGCCCCACCCCTGCTTGTGCTCTGTCTCTCTCTGTCTTTTAAAAATGAATAAACATTAAAAAAAATTTTTTTAATGAAAAAATAAACCTGAGGTTTAAAAAGTATTTCTGATTGATGGGTGATTTCTATACTTTGTTCCTTTATTTAATACTTTTTTTAAATGAATACATTTAAATTATCCTTCACAAGGGAAAAAATTAGTTATTCCGACTTTAAAGCCATTTTATAAGCTCACCAACACATTTGATGTATTTTTGGGGACCACAAAATGGTAACCACCTTCCTGGAGGCAGGTTGGCAATATATAGCAGGAATCCTAAAACTTTTACCTTTTTTACCTAATAATCCCATATACAAATATAAATATATATCTATATATATTCACCATGCTAGAATATATACAAAAATAGGTTTATCCCATCATCTTATATAATTTTTAATATATGAGGAAAAAACAGCAAAAATGTCCATCTGTAGGGCACTTAAATAAGTTATATGGTACAAAATTAATATTCATACTTTGAATAATCTTTAATGGCAATGGAAGATACTAATCTCTCCATGTCATTAAACATTATACAAAACATTTCAAAACAATATGGTCTTAAGTGTGGTGTGTGTGTGTACTCTGAATAAAGATTGATAATTTTGGCACTTCCAACTGCTCTACAATGAATTTGAATTCACAATCAAAAACTTTTAAGTTTACAACTTCTAAGAGAAGTTTACAAACTTCTAAAACTGAGCTGCTGCTGCTGCTGCTGGTATAAATTACAAACTTAGAGTATTATTACAGTTTTCCACTTGGAACAGTTTTGCCAGTTACTGAGCACTGGTAATTGCTGAAGGAGGGACAAGTGAGATACTGAAAATTACTATATAGAACACTGTCACAAAAATAAAGCCTAAATTACTGGGCTTTATAAAACCCCCAAAATACGTTTTTCCAGGTGATATATACCTCTTTCCTTTAGAAAGTAAAGCTGAATTAGGGACAGTCTCTTATTGGAGATTTAGTAATCTCAATACCTAACAGGGTGCTGAAACTCACAACCCCAAGATCAAGAGCTGCATGCTCTTAAGACTGGGTGCCTCAGAGATTTTTTTTTTTTTAACGAAAGTTTCAAATAAATTCAAAAGAACAGTAAAATGAACACTTTAAATACCTCATCATCTGTTCTCCAAGACTTGAAAAAAGATTAAATACATGAACGCTATTTAAAAAAAACCTGAATGCTGAGTGTCTAGGTGGCTCAGTCAATTAAGCATCATCTGACTTCGGCTCAGGTCATAATCTCACAGTTCATGAGTTTGAGCCTCACATTGGACTCTGCTGTCATCGCAGAGCCTACTTCAGACCCTCTGTCTCCCCCTCTCTCTGCTCCTCCCCCACTTGCTCTCACTCTCTCTTCCTCAAAACTAAAAACATTAAAAAAAAAAAACCAAAAACAAAAAACCACCAATGTTCCAAGTCATATAGGCATACCTCGTTTTACTGCACTTCACTTACTGCCCCTCAAAGATACTGAGGTTTTTTGTTTTGTTTTGTTTTGACCAATTGAGGATTTATGGCAACCCTGCATGGAGCAAGTCTATTGGTGCCTTTTTTTCTGATAGCATTTGATGACTTTGCGTCTCTATCACATTTTGGTAATTCTCACAATATTTCAAAGTTTTGTATTATTGTATTTATCACGGTGATCTGTGCCATGGTTTTGGGTGTCACAAACCATGCCCATATAAGATAGCAAACTTAATAAATGTGTGTGTTCTGACTGCTCTACCAATCAGCCATTTCCTCATCTCTCTCTCTCCCCTTGGGCTTCCCTTTTCCCTGAGACATAATATTGAAATTAGGCTAATTTAGAACCCTACAGTGGCATCTACGTGTTCAAGTGAAAGGAAAAAATCAATCTATGTGGCAAAACTACATTTTTGTCTTATTTTAAGAAATTGTTACAGCCAACTCAACCTTCAGCAACAACCACCTGATCAGTCAGCACTCAAGTCAAGACCCTCCACCAGCAAAAAGATTATGACTCACTGAATTTCAGCTGATGGTTAACATATTTTAGCAATAAAATTAAGGCATGTACATTTTCGACAATGCTACTGTACACTTAAATCGACTACAGGATAAGTGTAAACGTAACTTACATGCACTGGGAAATCAAAAAAGGCATTTGACTCACTTTAATGCGATACTCGCTTTATTGCAGTGATCTGGGACCTAATCTGCAACATCTCCGAGGTATGCCTATATTTTAACAAAAACATACACTGGGCCAGCTATCTCATTAACAGAACAAATGAGCAAACTCCACCATTTAGTAGGATTCTGAGAGATACTGAAGTTTTAATATGAAGAACTTACAGTAAATAGACCTGATCTTAACATTTAATAAATACCTTTTCAGGGCTGTAAATATGGCAGGAAAGCCCTCAACCTCCTGCAATAGATTTCAAGCATCTTCCAAGTTGGAAAATATGGCAAAAGCCCAGAGTCTCCTATTTAAGTAATGCATATCTGAGGAAGCAGAACAAAGATAATACACTGTCCTTAAAATACATTTGTATTTACTTATTCTGCAGATTTCCAAATAAATCTATAGGATCATTTAGTCCAAAATCCCTGTCAAATATGTAATTGGGAGGTTTAGACAAAATGACCTCAGCTCAATGGATAGTACCAAAAAGAGCTAAAATACTACTAACAACACAAGTTTAATTTCAACTATAATCAGTTACCACAACCATTATTGGTAAACACCATCCTGGCAAGTGTGCATTCCAGGTAGTAACAGAACTCAGAATGGATAGTCTGGCACATACTAGTACCTCAGTAAGTAAGAAATCTCTTCCCTCCACTCAAATTGCCAGTATCAGTCTCAGTGTTTAAAAACTCTTCTTCAAAAGATCTGTTTCCATTCTCTTTCCAACATAGAAGTGTGCTACCTTGGAATTCACTTTATTGTTTTGCACCTCTGTTTTCTCAATGATGAACAGACATGAAGACAGTATATGTTTCTATCAACTTCATATGGGTGTTGTGAAGATCCAGTAAAATAAAGGACATTAAAAAAGATTCTTGGTTCTCTAAGTCTGTAATTTAGAATGCTCCATTCACTGAGAGTAAAACAAATCTCTAAATTGTTACATATCTCCATGATCTAAACAACCATATGAATTAACCAAATTTGACTCTTGTCAAAAAGATTTATTAACTTAAAATAGAATTACTTCAAATACAGACAAAAGCAACTTTCTGTTCAATTTTGAATATTTTCAATATACAAGAATGTAAAAGAAAAAATTCTGAATCTTCACGTTGTAGTTTTATTTTATTATTTTTTTTTTTAGCTTTTAAAAAGTTTTTGGCACTACAAGGTTCTGTAAAGAATAGAAGTGACAAATTTAAAACACATGAAAGTTTTTCCTAATTCTTAAGAACAATATATATAAAGTCTGAAGCAACCAAAGTATGAATACAGCTAATAGAAAATAAAGAATGTAATTTTTTAAATTCTCTCTTTATACAATTCATCAAGATTAAACAAAACATAAAATTCCCTTAAAAATAGGGTAATAAAATAGATGAAATTTGTATCACTCAATTTGGTGATACTAGTAAAAACTATAGTTCATATTTATATACAAATAATACAGTCTTTAAAAACAGTCTTAGAATTTAAATAAGCTATCTAAATGTGTTAAAATTTTAAATCAGGACCTGATTTGTTTTGCTTTCCATTAAATGTCACTTTTTCTGCTGAATGTAACTGACATTGAGGTACGGATACCCTTGAGACAGCAGGATTGGCTGGTTGCTGTGCATCGGTAGACCAGCTGAAAGAAAATGGACTCGCATTACTCCGACACGTTTCCTCTTGGTGGGTGGGGACAACGCTCTCTACACCGACGGGTGGCACATCTGTCTGTTGGACACAACACAGACAGGAAACTGAAAGGCTTGTGCCTATATATCTGACAACCCTTAGAATTAATAACTTGTAGCTAGTTCTCTTTTTTTCTATTTATATAGTAAAGAGGAGATAAAGCATGTAAAAACATTTCGCAGGAGAAAGAAGAGGAGAGCAGGGAAACATGGGTATGTGAAAGAAAAGAGAGATGAAGGGGAGGTACCAAAGGCAACAAATTCATCAGGGAAGAATTTCAGACTCCCCCCAACCATCCCACCAGCCCACCAAGCCCTTATATGATTAATAATAACTTTTTTCAACCTTAGTTCTTTACTCAGAAGATTAAGTCCACCACAGTCAATGTTCTGCCATTCTATAATATAGGGATGCCCCAGCAATACACGGATAGTTTACAAAGGCTTAAATGAATCAAGCCTGAAACTTGTACCAGGGTTTCCCCTTAAAGTTACCATTTAATTCAGTCAGCATTTCTTGAGTGCCTTTCTTTAATTTCTTGAACTCCTAGTTTAAGTGTCGTAAGTAACTGACTCTAGTTTTTTAATTCATAGGTTAACGAAGAGCTGAGGGCCAGACTCAGACATTCCCTATTAGAATTGAAATACCTTCGAGGCAAGTAGGCTAGATAAAATGCTACAAGTTCTCCTTAGTTTGTAATATTCATTACTTAGATCAAACCTATTATTGGTATATCAGCACTAACAGAATAAATGAATTCTAATGTCATTCAAGTTCAACTAAACAAATTTTGACTATGTCACTATTCAACTCAAAAACTTCTATTAAATCCACACTACTTACTAAACATAGTCCAAAAAGTTTTTCATAATATGGCCTCAGCCTACCTTCTCTAGCCTCATCATGTACACATCTTTCCCATCCACTTCATCCTCTAGTCCTATTATTTTCTCTTCTCTTTTCCTCACTATGCCAGGCAAAACTCCTCCACTTTACATATATATTCCCTCAGCTAAGAATACTCTTCCCCTATAATCTCTAACAAATCTCTAGGAAAAACAAATCCTGTATCTCTTTCACAGTCTAATTCAAATGTCAAAATCTTGTGTGATTTGATCCTTGGTGTCCATATCTCCTATAAACTCTGCTAGGATAACATTTAACTGACTCCTTCTAAGTTCCTATCCTTGTCTATTTTACATGTCTGGCTCTTCTAAGTGTACAGGTTTTACTTAATTCTTGCCTGAACAAGCACCTAGCACAGTGTGACACACAGTATGCTCTCAATAAAATGTTTACTGAATGCATAAAATCTCACTCCTGGTTCCTTGCCTTCACAAAGCCACCTTTGTCCCAGAAAAAAACCCACCCAGCCTCTTAATGAATTTGTAAACAACGGTACCTTGAGTATAGAACGGTTTGTTGGGCTGAAATCTGGCATTTCCCTGATGCATGAAGTTTTGATGCAAACCATAAGGCCACGAAGCTGGGACAAGAGGGAAATGGGGACGTGGTGCATGTTCCCAAGGAATTGGAGGATTTAGTCCTGGAAAGCCTGGCTCTGCATTTCAACAAGACAGGAAAGACATACTTAAAATATCAGTTTGTTCATTTAAATATTCCTTCATTCCACAAAGATTTATTGAGTACCTATCACTGGACAAGAACAATGCTAAGTGCAGAGGATACCAATTTTTTTTTAGAATCAAACACTGTGCTCAAATTATTCATAAAAGAGACATATAAAAGGTAGAGATACAATAATAAGTAGTCATTGCTATAAGAGATTGGTGGAAGGTGCTCTACAGAGGGAACTAGGGTGCCTGGGTGGCTCAGCTGGTTAAGTGACTGACTCTTGGTTTCAGCCTGGGTTTGGTTTGCGAGTTCAAGCCCTGCGTCAGGCTCTGTGCTGACAGTGTGGAGCCTGCTTGGGATTCTCTCTCTCCTCTCTCTCTGTCCCTCCCCTGCTTGCTTGGGCACTCTCTCTCTCAAAATAAATATTAAAAAATAATAATAATAATGAAAAATAAAGAGGGGGCTAACCTATTTGGTTCAAGGCTAGAGAAGGTTTTCCTAAGATGATTGACTGAACTAAATTTTAAAGCACAAGGAATTGTTAAGCAAAACAGGGCAAAGAGGGCATTTTAAACAGAAGGAATAACAAGTACAATAGCCAGGAAACAGGACAGTACAGCAAGTTTGGGAAGCTGCAAAAACAATCAGCAGTACCACTAAGGAGTAAAAGGAGGCAATGAAAGAAAAAAAGGCTGGATGGATAAGGTAGGATTTACATTTTAAAGAACCTTAGTACATCATTAAGGAGCTTCCACTTTTTCCTAAAGACAATGCCACTATCCTAGAAACAACTGTATCATGGGTCAAAAGGCAATTCTATTAGAAACTGAAGCACTGTGATGTAATGGTTGAGAACTTGGGCTTTGGAGCCAACCAGGTCAAAGTTCAAATCCCAGTTCCAAAAATTAGTAAAGTTCAATTATGCACCTCTGGCTGTTGTGAGGATTAAATTAGATAACAAAAACAATGTGGCTTGCACAAGTTGTGGTATGTAAGTAGAGACTCAAAAAATAGGAGTGCTATCCATTCTATGGCAAACAACCCCCACAATCTACTTCCCTTTAAGACAGAAGTACATCTTTCAAAGTGCATCTTTTCAAATTACTCCTAAGTAATTACTCCTAAATCTTTTGCATCATTTCTGGTGGCTTTTCTCATCCAGGGTCACAATGTGGCAGGAAATAATCTGAACGACACTCCCCTCATTCACTAAACTTCCTAGCAGACTCAAATTAAGAGGTACTGGATAGGGAGGAGTACACAGCCAGAAAACTAAAACCCATACTAGCCATACTCTTAACAAACTCAGTCTTCTCAGGAGGTAAGCAGAAAAACAAAGCAGCTGCTTTGCTGAAAGTTCATAAAACCAAGTTACAATTAAGAACTGAAGCTACAGGGTATATTTTTTGCTTTAAATGAGACTGGGTATATATATTAAGGTCTTGACCAACTGAGAAATGTGTTTTGACATCAAAGGGTATTTCTTAGGATATATTCCAATCTCCCTCGGCCATTTTTCACAACTAAATATTTTCATAATATATTCTCACCCAATCCTTCCATTTTCAACAAATTAGTAATTTTAGCTGTAATATTAACTAGGAGTTGTAAATCCATTCCACATATAACAATATAACATTTACTGAGTAATCATTATATAATAAAAATAATATATTATATGAATAATGTATCTACCATACATCCGGGCACTATATTGGACACGATGGAGACAATGATAGAGAAGAAACAATTCACGGCTTTAGAAGTTCAGCCTAATGGGTTATGCAAACAAGTAAACTGGCAATTTCATAAGACAAGCATAAAGATATAGATATTAAGGAAACATGGAAAAGAAAAAGGATACCTAGCACAACTGGAGGACAAAATCAACAAGAGGGGTTCCTGTTAGAAAGTGAGCTAAATTTAAAAATGGAAGATGAATGAGTCACCCAAGCTTTGGAGCAAAGCAAAAGGAGGTGAGAGTAAGAAGGAGAGATAGGGAGAGGATTTTTCCAGGCAGAAGGAACAACTTTAGTAAACAATTAGGGGTAAGAGATAATACAGTATGTTCCTAGGATGTTAATTAATTAGTTCATTATGACTGACAGAGATCAACTAGTGGTGGTACTGGGAAGAATAAAACTGTAAAAACTGAGCCATTGTATCAAAGGGCAAGACACTGGGTCTGTGTTCATTATATAACCCAGTGACTATCATGGTACATGTCATAGCATATATACAATAAACATTTGTTGAATGACAGAAACAGAGATCACATTAGAATGAAGATGTATGGGGTGCCTAGGTGCTAGGTGGCTCAGCCCGTTAAGCATGTGACTCTTGATTTCAGCTTAGGTTATGATCTTGCAGCTTGTAGGTTTCCAGCACCACACTGGGCTATGTGCTGACAGTTCAGAGCCTGCTTGGGAGTCTTTTTCTCCCTCTCTCTACCCCTCTCTGTGCCCCTCCCCATTTGCACTCATTCTCTCTCAAAATAAATTAAAAAAAAAAAAAGAAAGAATGGTCATATATGCCACATATCCTTTGATCTTGGAAATCCGAATGAATTCCCATACTTTGACATTTCTGCTCAGCAAAATACATTATATGTATTGTTCCAAAGAGAGCAGAGGTACTTCTTCCATCATGGTACTCTAAGCAATAGCATATTTTTGTATAAAAAGTACTAAAATACTTGTGAAAATTGATAAAGGGAAAGAATCAAGCTTTTAGTCTTTTCCTATATTTCAGGATAATCAAGTAGTTAATAAGAAAAAGTTCTTCATAGAAGAATCACAAGCAGTAAATAGAAAATCATCATTTTACAACCCCTAGTAAAATAGCAATTATCAGAAATAATTATCAGTAACAACTAAAACTATTATGTAAAAATTAATGGGACGCTTCATAATGGACAGAACACACTGATATCACCTAACTCATTGATCAATCTTAGATCGCTAAAAAAGGAACAGTGAGAGTAAGTTCTTTTTGAAGTGAGGGAACAAGAAACATACAGGACCAATCAAGAGATAAATTCTTGCCAACAAAAAAACCCTGAATCTAATCCAGCTTCTGGACCTAACTTCCAATTTATAGGAAATATGGGGACAGAGGTACATGTTAAATAATGCCACAAAGATACAATTCAGCCAACATCAGAATATAAGAAGTTCTACAGTTTCTTTAATAAACAATTTATATGGGGGAAAAAATAGTGAAGAGAAAGTATTACATATTAAAGGAGACTTAAGAAATAAAATAAGCATACACTTATAATGTAAGGGCTTTGTTTGAATCCTGATTCAAATAAATCAACAATAACAGTAATTTTAGAAAAAGAATAAAAATGAACAGGTATTAGGTGATACGGGGTATGGTAATGGTCTTGTGATTTTTTTTTTTAAAGAGATACAAACAGGTTTATAAGGAAATTTGATCCAATGTCTGAGATTTGATTAAATACTAAAGCCAAAAGAATTTTTTAAATGAGGTAAAGGGGTCAAAGAATAGCAAATATTGGTAACTGTTAAAAGCTGGGTAACAGGGTGCTTGTCCTACTTTAAAACTCCCTCCTCCTGTGTACATTTCAAAAAAGTTTTTAAAATAAAAATATAATCAACTAAAACGTTGAATATTAAACAAGATTTATGGTATATGTATTTTTAATTATGCAAATATTTAAAAAATGGATGGTAACACACCTAAGTATTACTTGGCAATTATGTCTAGGAATTGAGATTATGGATTATCTTTTATTTTTCAAATGTCCTATAATGAAAATGTATTACTTACATATCAGAAAAAACTAGTAGTTTTTAATGCTACAAAGTGCTAGTAATAGCTTTTTAAAGAATTGCTCCTTACTTATTAGTAAGAATTGTTTCTTACTAGGGCAAAGAACAAAGTTTTGAAGAAAGAAATTGATCTAAAACTTGGATCTACTATGATTAATTACAAGAGCATGATAGTAAGTTACTTAACCCTACAGTTTCCTAAATTATAAAATGAGTGCTAGTAATGCACCAAGCAGGATTGCAGTGAAACTTTAAAATAATCATAAAGTTGACTCTTAAAAACTGAGAACAAACTGAGGGTTGATGGGGGGGTGGGAGGGAGGGTAGGTGATGGGTATTGAAGAGGGCATCTTTTGGGATGAGCACTAGGTGTTGTATGGAAACCAATTTGACAATAAATTTCATATATTAAAAAAATATATATATAATAAAATAAAATAAAATAATCATAAAGTGACATTTATGTATATTACCTCATTTAATATTCACAACATCCCTGTGAGTTAGATGCTATTAATATCCTTATTTTACAGATGAAATCAATGCATAAAGAGATTAAGCAACTGCCTAATCCCACATAATAAATGGCAGAGCCAGGATTCAAATCTAGGCAGTCTGAATCCATAGCCCATATACTGTATCTAATCCTATACTTGCCCCTCTGTAAATATTTCCTCACTTTTATTTCCCCCAGTTCAACCAATAAAACCAACCACCCAACCTTTCTACAGACATATACAAAAGAAGAAAAGGAAGGGTTACCCGAATTTCCCACTGTACCATTGTTCACCAGGGAATTTGGAGCCACAGTACGAGGCCAGTGTCCATCATGAGAGGAGTTAGGGATCGCCACAGGTCTGGCAGCAGGCTGTGCAAAGATGATGCTGGGATCGTTCAGGCCAATATTGCTGGGGGCACTGCCTGGTGCAGAGTGGATCACTGGGCCGTGAATAGGCCAGGACGGGGCAGGGATCTGGAGAGGGTGCATTGGCAACAGTCCCATATTGTGCATGGGAGAATACTGAGCTGGTGGTGACTGGGGAAAGTTATACATAGGCATCTGGACCTGATGTGGGGGCTGGGCTCCCTGCTGAGGTGGGCCAAGCTTGGGTTGGGATCCTGGCTGGGATGGAGACTGGGTAATGGCAGCTGACTGGGATGAGTTCTGTGGAAATGGTTGGGGCTGAGGAGAGTAAGATGGTGAATCAGACTGCAAAGAGAAAAAGATAACATTTTAAAATTAATTTTAAAACATCTTACTATTATAAAAGCAGAGATAATCAAAATACAAAATTATGGAGTTATTTCATTAGAACATTATAAACAGAACTCTATAATGTGTATAATAAACAATTATAGAGCCTCATTTTACATGAAAATAGAATTTTCTTCAAGATCCTCAAACTCTCTCTGACATATGTACTACCCTATAAACCCTTTCACTATCCAAAGAAAAAAGACCCCAGACGTCATTCCCATCATGCAGAACCCACATTTCCAACTGTAACTAGAAACTTATATCTAAATATCTCACAGCCACTTTGATTCAGTCCCTCAACAAGTGTTGATTACGTCTGGGCATTGTTTTAGGTGTTAAAAATACAACACTAACATATATGCCCTCATGGAACTTAAAGTTTATGGGGAAAAGGAAGAAGAGCACATGAAGATTACACAAGCAATCAAAATAAATTAAAATGATTACTATGATAAAGAATGTATAATGTATAGTGTATAAGGAAATCCCAAAGCAGGAACACCTAAAAGTACTTTGAGAAGAGAGAAAGATGAATGAAAGTGGAAATCAAGGAGAGCTTCCCAAAGGAAGCTGAGACTCAAGGGTAATAGAACTCAGTCTGATAAAAGAGAATAGGGATAAGGGGAAGGAAAGAGTGTTTTGAGCAGAGAAAACAACATGACTGAAGGTCTTTAGGCTCATGAACACCTGGCTTTTTTAAGTAATGGGATTGTGAAATAAGTTTAATATTACTGGAGTACAAAGGCAGGGGAACAGCAGATTTGAGGTTAAGAACCAATGAGGGGCAAGATAATGAAGGGTACTACATACAGCCCTTGTAGTTAAGACTTTATCCTGAGGGCACTGGAAAATGACCAAAGGGTTTTAAGTGGGTCAGGAACACCATCAATATGTGTTTTAGAAAAAATTATTCTGGCTTAACAGGAATGAAACAGAAAATATTAGGGGGGAAAAACACTAATGAGACTGATTAAAAGGCTGCTACAATAAATAGTCCTGAGATGATGGTAAGCTAGGCTACAAAATAGGGACAGGGAAGCAAATGGCTGTGAGCTCTTTTTTATAGGTAGAAACAACAGGATTTGGTGACTGATTTGGATGTGTGAATTGAGGGAGAGGAGTAGTTCTGGAAACCAGAGAATAGGATCATTCAATGAGATGGAGAACACAGGAGCAAGAAGAGGCCAGTCTAGGGATTTGGAGAAAAATGTTACATTCCAGACATTTTGAAGTTAAAGTGCTTTGTGAGACATCAGAACAGCAGTGTCCATTAGGCTCTTATCCAAATATCAGGTAACAAAAAAGTGAGTGTTGGAAGCAAAGGGTAGAGTAGAAGCAGCACAGGAAAGTGGTTAGAGCATAGGTTTTGAAGACAGAGCCTGAGGGTTCAAGTTCAATTTACAAGTGTGTTTTGACCTCAGGCAAAAAACTTAAATCTGGTTTTTTTACCTATAATGTATAAATAATGAACTGAATCTACCTCATAGGTTTTTGTGTAGTTTAATTAAAATACATGTGGAAATATAAACACCAAATTAAGGATAGTCGATACATTTTAGTAGCTAGGAAGAGATGGTAGGAAGGTTTTTTTTTTTTTTTTTTAATTTTTTTTTTCAACGTTTATTTTTTTGGGGACAGAGAGAGACAGAGCATGAACGGGGGAGGGGCAGAGAGAGAGGGAGACACAGAATCGGAAGCAGACTCCAGGCTCCGAGCCATCAGCCCAGAGCCTGACGCGGGGCTCAAACTCACGGACCACGAGATCGTGACCTGGCTGAAGTCAGACGCTTAACCGACTGTGCCACCCAGGCGCCCCGGTAGGAAGGTTTTAAGATCCAACACGAATGCATAGGGATTGCTGACTATGGGTAATTTTTTAATAAATCAAAGATAACAAAATGTTAAGACTTATTAAAGTCTGGTGGTACTACACGAATGTTTATTATTTTCTGTACTTTTCTAATATTTTACAGGAAGAAATAGAAAAAAGCATATATACAGTACATAGCACTCAACAATGTTAGCTAATAGTACCACTGTTATGTAACATTTATGAAAATGTCAGACCCATAGTAGGTACGCAAATACTATAGGTGAGGATAGTGGGCTGCTTAATGTTCCCAATCTCTCCCTATATTGATCTTCATATACTCTTGGAATTTTTTTCTAGTGGGCGCCTGGGTGGCTCAGTTAAGCCTCCGACTCCCGGTTTCGGGTCAGGTCATGATCTCACCTTTTGTGAGTCTGAGCCTTGCATGAGGCTCTGCACTGTCTGCAGAGCCTGCTTGAGAATCAATCAATCTCTCTCTCTCTCTGCCCCTCTCCTGCTCATTCTAGGTCTCTCTCAAAATAAATAAACCTTAAAAAAATTCTTAAAGATTTTTTTCTAAAACACAGATATCAGATTTAGCATGTTTAATAGTTAACAGCTTTGCAGCTACACAAACCTAGGTTTGAATCTTTTAGTTTCTCTTATTCTCAGCTTCCCAATTTGTAAAATTTGATCATACTAACACCTTCCACTTCACATGGCCGCCCAAAGGATTAAGTGTGACAAACCAAAACATAATGTCACATTTAGAGTAAGCAAACATTCGATTGGTACTGAATTAATTAATTTAAGAAGTGCAAGATGAATACAGATTTACATAAAGGTAAAAAGCAACTCAGCAAATATGAAACTTGTGAATCTGAACTCTAATTCAATATTCTGCTTTCACAGGATATATTTCACTAGGTATTCAAATTAGCTATGAGAAGACACATAAAAGCTTCAAGCAAGTGCAATACCATGCATGTACTGCCTTAACAGTATTAAACCCCAACACATCTCAATTTTTGTGTCTATTTTTATAAATGTTGCTGATATTTTTCCACTAGGCAAAGCCTAGAACCTCAAAGTCATTACCTTATTTTAATCTACCAACAAACATATTAGTAGTTATCTTACTTTACAAATAAGAAGGCAGAGTCACTGAAGTTAAGTAGCTTGCCCATAGATACAAACCCAGATATACATCACTCCAAAAGTAACGCTCATTCCACCTCAGGTGACTAGCAAGAATACCACTACAAAGCACCAAGTAATCTGGATGATTGTATTTGAAGTCTGAAAGATCAACCCTATCACCCATCAAAGATAGTATTATCTTCCTGCCAAGACTAATCCATTTGCAGGTTCAGTACTTACACATTCTGAGGACTGTCTAGTCCTTACAGACTGATCACCCTGTTGCTGGGCTGAACCAGCCACTTGTTGGGCATTTACGAGGTTGCGGACCAACTGGGCTGCTAAGAGAAGACATCAGAAAGAAAATCAACAGATAATGAAAACAGCAGAGAAATGACAATCAATAAACTCCCTTTCTCTGTTAAAGAGTCTCAAATCTTAGATTTGTACTTTTAAACTATGATTATGCATGTGAAGGACTTGTAACAACATTTTTGTTAAAGTCATTTTTCAATCTTGTAAATCACTAAAAAAATATGCTGTAGAGGACGCCTGGGTGGCTCAGCTGATTAAGCTTCCGACTCTTGATTTCGGTTCAGGTCATGATGAGGTTCATGAGTTCGAGTCCCACATCAGGCTCCGTGCTGACAGCACAGAGCCTACTTGGGATTCTTTATCTCCCTCTCTGTCCCTCTCCCAAGTGTACCCGTGTGCATGCACACACTCTTCTGTCTCAAAAATAAATAAACTTAAAAAAAAAACTGGGAATAGAAAGGACAAAAAGACAAATACTGCTTTTCTAAAGGAGACAATATATTTCAGAAAATACCTTCTGCAGGGCGCCTGGGTGGCTCAGTCAGTTAGGCAACCAACTCTTGCTTTCAGCTCAGATCATGATCTCACGTTGTGAGAGCAAGCCCTGAGTCTGTCTCCACCCTGGGCATGGAGCCTGCTTAAGATATTCTCTCTTCCTCTCCCTGCTCGTGCACACATATACTATCTCTCTTTCAAAACAATAAATACATTAAAAATGTTATCAACACAAATGACCTTATTTCTACCAGAAACTATTTTTGGCTTGTTCTATTTACCAGCCACACTGCTATTCCTCTGACGGGCCAGCTTGACCTCTGGGCACTCCCTTCGTACATGTCCAGCATCTCCACATATGAAGCATCTGAGGTCTCTGGGGTCTCTAAACTCCCGAGTGTCATGGAGGTCTCGGGGATCAAGAAGGTCTCGGGAGTCTTTCTCCTCTTCATTCCCATCCTTCTCTTCTTCACTGTCTTTCTTCTTTAGTCTAAACAGTAAACTGCTGATACCAATAATGTGGGGCTAGGGACTTGTAAACTGAGTGAATCACAGAACAAACTAAACTATACAAGAGTCTCACAATAAAGGGATTAACATGCTCATGGTTTCATGCATCTTTTTTAAGGCAAAAGAACTCATATTTAAAGCACATCTACTCATATGGCAGCAACTGGGTATTCTAGTAGTTTTATAATACATTATCAAATTAGAAAAAATTTTTAGTATTGAATTTTAATGTTATAACAAACAGAGGCTGGTATTTATTAACTCCATTTTACAGAGTAAGAAGTAGATGCTTAGAGAAAGCATCTTCTCATTTAACAATCAGTAAATAGCACTGATGCAACCTAGGAGTTCATTCTGTCTGATAAGTTCTAAGATCTTTATATTAGGCAGGACTTGATTCCTACAGAAGGGATTTTATTGGCCTATTAAATACAGGAAAGTATATTTCATAAATATATCCTCAGGGGGTAGAGAGAATAAATATTCCTCAAAATATGTATTATATATGTATACCTCACAGTAGATACCTCAAAGATTTAGTTAATTATATAATTATTGGTTTGCATTACTGTGAGGTGAGAACCCCATGTCTCTTTTTTTTCTTGACTCCTAGCACAGTTTCCAACAAAGAAGGTATCAATAAATCCTTCTTCAATTTAAAAAAAAAAGAAAGAAACACAAAGCCACAATGAATTAATGAATAAATGAACAAACGAGTATTTTAAGATACCATTGTACCACAAATAAATCTCACTCTATTAACAAAATTCCACTCCAATATACATTTACCCAACGTCCAATTTAAGCCCTGAACTTTCTCACTTAAACATATATGAACACAGTTACAGCTACAATTGGCCTCACATTTATTTTCCCTGTAATGTCAATATATAATCATTTTGCCAACCTTCTCCTTTTAGGGCAGTCTTTCATGTAGTGGCCTATTTTTCCACACACACGACAGCATCGATCATTGGGAGCCAGTTCTCCATCTGTTAATACTCTGGAATCAAAGAAGTACTCCTAGGGAGAAAATAAAAGTTTGCTAGAAAAAAACTATGAATTTTGGAATCCAAATGGAAATAAGACCAAGATGTAAAAGTGGTTTTAAAAAAAGGGAATAGCCACTTGGGTGGCTCAGTCAGTAAAGCATCCGACTCTTGATCTTGGGTCAGGTCATGATCTCATGGTCATGAGATTAAGCCCTGTATCAGGCTCTATACTGACAGTGCTTGGGATTCTCTCTAGTTCTCTGCCTCTCCCCTACACACACTCACTCTCTCTCTCTCTCTCTCTCTCTCTCTCTCTCTCTCTCAAAATAAATAAACTTTTAAAAAGGAAATAAATATCAACAAATATTTCACGATAACTAAAATCATGATACGAAAATAAGATTAAAAATTATCATCAATATCACAGCTGCAAACAGTACTAATCACTTTATATCCACATTATTTCCTCATTCATTTGTGGCATCTTTCCATAATATTTCTTTTTTTTTTTATTAAAAAAAATTTTTTTTTTCAACGTTTATTTATTTTTGGGACAGAGAGAGACAGACAGAGCATGAACGGGGGAGGGGCAGAGAGAGAGGGAGACACAGAATCGGAAACAGGCTCCAGGCTCTGAGCCATCGGCCCAGAGCCCGACGCGGGGCTCGAACCCATGGACCGCGAGATCGTGACCTGGCTGAAGTCAGACGCTTAACCGACTGCGCCACCCAGGCGCCCCTTTCCATAATATTTCAATAAAGTAGATAGTATTTTCCAAATTTATTTTTGAGAGAGCACAAGTGGAGGAAGGGCAGAGAGAGGGACAGAGGATCTGAAGCGGGATCTGCACTGACAGGCTGACAGCAGTGAGCCTGACGTGGTGCTTGAACTCATGAACTGCGGGATGATGACCTGAACCAAAGTCAGGAGTTCAACTGACTAAGCCACCCAGGTGTCCCTAAAATAGATACTATTTTAATCCTCATTTTATAGATGAGGAAATGGAGGCTCAGAGAGTTCAAGTCATTTGCCCAAAGTAAAAAAAGCTGGTAAGTAAGCAGGATTTAAAGCTAAGTCTGTCTGACTATAAATCTCATATTTTCTGCTTTACCAGGCTACTTCTAGAAAAAAAAAAAGCTATGCTCTTTACAAAAAGCTCTAGGTAAATAAAGCAATCCTCTGGTTTATTTAAAATATGATTGGATTTTCTTATAACATCTCAAGAACATGTAACATTTATTATGCAAGCAGGGTATACCTAAAGAGAAGGTAGAGAACCAATACGAAGCAAGTCATTTTCCCAAATCATTTTTCCTTCATCCTAGCACCTGGCTTATTCTAAGCTTTAGCTCAGTTTTGTTTTGCAATATCACAAAGACTAATATGTCCTAACAGTACCCACATCTCTGGAAGGCAAGAGAATATGTCCATACAGCAATCTTCAAATCTATCTAAAGTCAGATATAAAAGAGACACACTTACTAGGATGGCTATCATAAAAAGAAAATGGATGTGGATGAAATGGAACCCACATATATTGCTAGTGGGAATATAAAATAACACAGCTACTTTAAAAAAGTCTGGCAGCAGGGCGCCTGGGTAGTGCTCAGTCAGCTGAGCGTCCGACTTTGGCTCAGGTCATGACCTCATGGTTCACGAGTTCGAGCCCTGCGTCGGGCTCTGTGCTGACAGCTCACAGCCCGCAGCCTTCTTCAGATTCTGTGTCTCCCTCTCTCTCTGACCCTCCCCTGTTCATACTCTCTCTCTTTCAAAAATAAATAAAACATTAAAAAAAAAAAGTTTTGCAGCACCTCAGGAAGTTAAAAATAAATTTATCAAAATGACCCAGCAATTCTGTTAGATATATAACCAAAAGAAAACATACATCCGCATGAAAATTTGTGCACAAATATTCACAGCATTACTCATAATATCCAAGAAGTAGAAACAACTCAAATGTCCAACACAGGTGATGAATAAATAAAATCTGATATATCCATATAATGGAATACCATTCAACCATAAAAAGGAATGAAGTATTGATACATGAACAAACCCTGAGAACATTAGCCCAAATGAAAGACGCCAGTCACAAAAGGCTCCACATATAATTCCATTCATACAAAATGTCCACACAGTCAAATCTACAGAGACAAAAAAAACAGATTGATGGTTTTGAGGGGTAGGAGTAAAAACAGGAGTGGGGATAGGGGTTTCCTTGAGAGAAAAACAAAATGTTCTAAATTGGATTGGGTGAAGGCTGCACAATCCTGTGAATAAACTATAAACCAGTGAATTAACTGTTCACTGTATATCAGTGAATTATAGAGTATATGAATTATATCAATAAAGCTGCATTTTAAAAAACAGATAAAAGAATTCTTCACAGTTATTATTGATGAAACCAATGTCCCTAATTAAAATCTTCATCATCATATTTTCTTCCAAGACAAAATGAAAGCCTTTGTCAGTTCACCCAGTTGCTTAATGCAGAAACCTAGGAATCATCCTGAACTTGGTCTCCTTCACCCATCACCTTTAATTAATCATCAGTTGTAACCACTTTATTCTTGAATCTCTAATCCACGTTGCTCCATTCCCCCATCCCAGTTAAGGTGGCTTACACCTGAGGGTCAGCAAACTTCTCCTGTACCAGCGAGTAAATATTTTAGGTGTTGTGACAAAATTGAAGGTATTATGTACCTTCTCTCTTAACAAGAGAGAAAGCAAATTTCCACTAAATTTTTATTGAAAAATTTCAAAATATACTACTACTACTAATGGAGTTTTTTTGTTTTTTTTGTAATAGAAGTTTACTAATTGAAGAAAGTAATTCTTTCTGGGGGAGACATTTTGCCTGAGGTTCAAAATTAGTGTTCCCTATCATTAAAATCAATAGTAAATGCTCATCTCTTAATGCTAATCTGTAATTATGTTTTATGTATTTCATCTTTGAAAATGTTTTTCACAGATGAAGAGACTAAAGATTCAAGGTAAAGGGACTAACAAATGGAACTAGAATGCAAATGAAGGACTAGTCTCTAATAAAGAAAATGTATCTGTGGGGCACCTGGATGGCTCAGTCAAGTTGAATGTCCGACTTCAGCTCAGGTCATGATCTCATGGTTGGTTGAGTTCAAGCCCCATATAGGGCTTGCTGCTATCATAACAGAGCCCCTCTGTTCCCCTCTCTCTCTGTCCCTCCCCTGTTTGTGCTCTCTCTCTCTCAAAAATAAATGAACATTTAAAAAAAATATATATCTGCAGATGCAGGCAGATTTATAGATTTACAGAAACTTGAAGGAATATTGGTCTGATACTATCTTTGTCTCTGAGGGAAAACTTCTAAGCATAAGAAGGGCAGAGGTGAAAGGGTGGACAAAACACAACAGGTATTGAATTTTGAGTAAAATAAGACCTGAATTAGTTTTTATCAAATAGGAGATATAGATAACTAAAGAAATGTAATAAGAGGAGCACCTGGGTGGCTCAGTTAAGTGTCTAACTCTTGGTTTCGGATCAGTTCATGATCTCATGTAATGGGATCGAGCCCCGCATCAGGCTCTGCACTACCATTGCAGAGCCTGCTTGGGATTATCCATCCCTCTCTCTCTGCCCCTCCCTCTGTCTCAAAATAAATAAATATACTTTAAAAAAAATGTAGGGGCGCCTGGATGGTTCAGTTGGTTAAATGTCCAACTTTGGCTCAGGTCGTGATCTTGCAGTCTGTGAGTTCAAGCTGTGCATCGGGCTCTGTGCTAACAGCTCAGAGCCTAGAGCCTGCCTTGGATTCTGTGTTTCCCTCTCTCTCTGTCCCTTCCCTGCTCATGCTCTGTCACTCTCTCTCTCTCAAAAATAAATAAACATTAAAAAAAATTTTTTTTAATGTAGTAAGAATGTCACATGATACCAAAAGTCTATTTTAGGCCAGTAAACATTAATTTATAGTTGTACTATATAAATAAAACCACCTAGCTTTATGACTTTTTTCCATAGTGCTTAGCTGCCCAAGCACAGACAGATGGTGGGTGAGTGAATTCATGTAAGGCTGAACACATAAGGGTCCAAAAGAAAGGAAGGCCTGGGTAGCTCAGTCAGTTGAGCATTCAACTCTTGCTTTTGGCTCAGGTCATGATTCCAGGTTTGGGACTGAGCCCCACGTCAGGCTCTTCCCTGAGCATGGAGCCTGCTTGAGATTCTCTCTCTCCTTCTACCCCTCTTCCCTTGCCTGTGCTCTCTCTCTCTTAACAAAACAAAACAAAAAAATAAACAAAAACAAAGAAAAAAAACGGTGCAAAAGAGGACAATGGTGCAAAGGAATTGAAAATGTAGGCCACACTGGGGCACCTAGGTGGCTCAGTCAACTGAGTGTCCAACTCTTGATTTTGGCTCAGGTCATGATCCCAGGGTTGTGGGATTGAGCCCTGTGTCAGGCTCTTCCCTGAGCATGGAGCCTGCTTGAGATTCTCTCTCTCCCCCCTGCTTGCACATGCTTTCTCTTGCTCTCTCAAATAAAAAAACAAATTTTTTTAATTAATGAAAGTATATGGCACAGCACTGTCAACAATAGCCAAACTATGGAGAAAGCCCAAATGTCCATCAACTGATGAATAGGTAAAGATGTGGGGGGTGTGTGCGTGTATACACACACACACACACATACATACATACAATGGAATATTACTCAGCCATCAAAATGAATGAAATCTTGCCATATGTAATGTGGATGGAGCTAGAATGCATTATGCAAAGTGAAATAAGTCAGAGAAAGACAAATACCATATGATTTCACCCATACATGGAATTTAAGAAACAGAACAGATGAACATATAAAAATGGGGGGAGAGGAGAAAGGGAAACAAACCATAAGAGACTCTTAATAATAAAGAACAAACTGAGGGTTGATGGAGGAAGGTGGGTGAGAAATGGGCTAGATGGGTGATGGATATTCAGGAGGGCACTTGTGATAAGCATATGTAAGTGATGAATCACTAAATTCTACTCCTGAAACCAACATTTGCACTATATGTTAACTAAAATTTAAGTTAAAAAAAAAAAGGAAAAATAAAGAAAGTATATGCAAGAGAACAGACCAGGAAATCTAACTTGAATAGGAAGAAAAATGAAGACAGAAGATAGCTGACAGAATGGGAGAAAATGGGTCAGTATAGTAGAGGACCTGATGGTGTAGAATAGTTGAAGTGGGAATACATAAGTGAAAAAGATGAATAGAAAATATACTTGTCTTCATTTTCATTAGTGTAAGAATGAAACACATCTATTTTGTATACTTATAAGCCTTGTCAGTACATAGCAGAGAAATCAGTACAAGTAGGAATTCAATAAATATGCATTGAAAGAATAAATTTTACTATGGCAAGTATAAGCATGAAAGACTATTTAACAAGGGTATTTTTTAATAGCATCAGTTGTAACACTGATATAATGAAAACAATCTAAATGCCTGTCAAAGGAAAACAGACTAGAATACACAAGCCATAGAATACTATATATTAACTTTTAAAAAGGAAAAATTCGATCAAAAAATGGTTAGCCAACTCATAGGCCCAGACTTCTGATAGGCCCCAAACCGATATTTGACTTTTATACCAAATGATATTCAAGACCAAAGACTGATATCTGTTAGAACTGCTTATAACATACTGAGTTACTATGAGTTACTAAAATCTTATATTCATAGACTAAAGTTAGCACATTTCCAGTTTACTAAGTATTCTAATTTAATATTCTACTAAAAAGTCTGACAACATGAAACTGCTGGGTTCTATGGAACACATGCATGTATATATATGTATATACACACACTAATAATTGGAATTCCCACAATTTTCAGGTAAAATGTTTTATAAGTGCATCATCAGATTTGTTCTGATCTGACTGTGCTCTTTACTTATTGCTATTTTAATAAGTATGTTAGTAAAATTATTGTTGGATTTTCCGTTTGTTTGACATTTTTGTTCTTATACAACTTTTGTGGCATTTCAAATTTTACTGTTATTTTATTTCTTTCCATTATAATTATTATCACCCCCCAAAAGGTAGGAAAAAAAATGCTCCAAGGGAATAAAGCTCTAGACTTTTCTACTTTTCTTACCCTACATCCCAAAAAAAGAGAGTGGAAATTGTACTGAACAAGATTGAGGATATTAATTAGGCAATAGTAGAGACACAGTTTCTTCTCTCTTGAGATTGCTTCTCTTGGAAGTTTCTGTGAAACTTAGACCTCCTCCCATTAGAAAGCAAGCAAAAAAAAAGAATGAGACCAAGAAGAACTGGAAACACTATGCCACCCAGTTCAGGTAAAAGGAATCCTCTCAGTTCCATGCCATCAAATTCAGCTTACCAGGGCTACACCAAAATTAGGGCAGAAGCCTCAGCAAATAATAAAGTATTTCTTTGGTGCTGTCCTCTCTGTTTGTATTTTCATTTAGATTTCAAGGGATAAGGGGCACCTAGGTAGCTCAGTGAGTTAAGCACCCAACCCCTGATTTCGGCTCAGGTCATGATCTCAAGGTTTGTGACATCGAGCCCTGAGTTAGGCTCTGCACTGACAGTGGCAGAGCCTGCTTAGGACACTCACTCTCTCTCTCCTTTTTTTAAATTTTTTTTTTCAACTTTTATTTATTTTTGGGACAGAGAGAGACAGAGCATGAGCAGGGGAGGGGCAGAGAGAGAGGGAGACACAGAATCGGAAACAGGCTCCAGGCTCTGAGCCATCAGCCCAGAGCCTGATGCGGGGCTCGAACTCACAGACCGTGAGATCGTGACCTGGCTGAAGTCGGACGCTTAACCGACTGCGCCACCCAGGCGCCCCTCTCTCTCCTCTCTCTGTCCCTCCCCTGTTCTCTCTCTCTCAAAATAAATATATAAACATTAAAAAGAAAAGACTTCTAGAGATGGAAGAGGGGCAGTAGGCAACAAGTCAAATTTAGGATTTAAAGGGGCACCTGGGTGGCTCAGTCGGTTAAGCATCCAACTTTGGTTCAGGTCATGAGATCATAGGTTCGTGAGTTCAAGCCCCATATCAGGCTCTGTGCTGACAGCTTGGAGCCTGGAGCCTGTTTCAGATTCTGTATCTCCCTCTCTCTCCACCCCTCCTCCATTCGAGCATTCTCTCTCCTTCTTTCGCTCGCTCAAAGATAAACATTAAAAAAGGTGTTTTTAAAACACATTTAAAAAAAAAATTCAAACTTTAAGGATACTGACTCTTGAATATCTACCCTCACTCATTCAACAAATGCTTATCTGATACATCCTATGTGCCAGGCACTACGATAGGTACTAGAGGTATGACGGTGAAGAGACCTGTCTTCATGGAGCTACAGTCTAATGAGGGAGACAAAATTTAACAGATTAACAAATACACAACATTTAGCAAATAGGTATCTCATTATGGACTATGACAAGTGCAATAAAAAAACAATACAGGGAGCTTATAATCATCTCTTTCCCCTATTCCTAACACCAACTTGAAAACAGGATAAGGCTTCCTGTATTACAAAGAACAGTTCTTATAAGAAAAAATATTCAGAATTCAAATTATGTAAACTTACAGCTTCTCTGCCAATGAGTGGATAAAAGGGGGTACCAAAAAGTTTCCTTCCATTGATAAATGCCTTCATGATAAAATTGGTCACTATTGAAAAAAGAAGAAAATAATAAAGATGCAGACCTTAATGTATAAGAGAGCTTTAAAAACAGGAGATTTCTATATTTCAAACTTACTTTTCCTAGAAACTCCAGCACCAAGGTTATGATTCAAGTCAAAAGGATCTAGAAAAGAAATATTTATTTTTTAATTAAAAATTATGTTCACTATAACGTAAACTTAGGAGCCATAACTAGAGTCTAATACTATATAACTCAGACCATTCAAATCAGCAAATTATTCTTTTAAAAATTATAGATTAAAAGAGGAAGAATCTTCCAAATTCTAATGTGTTTTAGTTCTCCCCTCAATTTCCTTCCCAAATGAAACTCTAGCTTTTTGTTTTATTTTGTTCCTCAGGTAATATCAGTTAAATGATTACCTTCAATTGCAATGCATTTGGATGTCCACTGCTTCTCAAAAGTTGTCAACAGCTTTTTCTGCCGAATGCTAATTACATATTCCTTGAAATCAAACTCTTCAGTATAGAAGCGAAGCAGTCCCAACCAAAGCTCTCCTAACGTTTCTGTATTCTTTCCAAGTGAAGGTAAACGCTTTTTCTATAAATGAGAACAAAGAGAGAGAGATGTCAATACCTACCCAAAATATGGACCTCAAGTAAAATTATTAAATTATTCAAATCCTAACATGTATCAGTGAGCATTCTGTAACATAAAGGTTACGAAAAAATTACCAGCTCTTCTGTTTTATCAAAGAAAAATGCATTCCATCCATCAACCATTCGCTGTGGAATCTGTTTTCCATCAAAGATCTGCAAAAACAATTTTATTATCAGATTTCAAGTCATCCAACCCAAAAGCCTAAGTATTCTCAAATCATTTCAGAATGTAGCTATAAAAGACACATTGAAATACTTCTTCCAAAAGGAACATGTCAGGATAGTATAATTTGATGCCAAGTTATTAATGAATAAAATGTATCTGGAAGGTCAAAGCATGAGACTCTCCAAATTGACACATCTGATGTTATCTATTTGGCCTGTCCAAACACATCCAGCCAAAAAATAAGGAAGTAAAACTAAAGAAAAAAACAATGAAAACCGAATTTTCATCAAAGGATCATAGATGCAGAAACACATAATACCTATTGATATGTACACCCAAAAGAAATCAATGGAACTGATTGTTTTGGGGAAGGGGTCTAGTACTTTTAATCAGTTATCTGTGTCAGATGAAGCTGAAAAGTCCCTGGGCATTGATTTCTTTAGAGAGAAAATTAGGTAGATTTCCCTGACATCTTCATAAAAATTGTAAAATCTTCATGATAAAAAAAATTTTTTTATGTTTATATATTTCTGAGACAGAAAGAAACGGAGCATGAGTGGGGGAGGGACAGAGACAGAGGGAGACACAGAATCCGAAGCAGGCTCCAGGCTCTGAGCTGTCAGCACAAAGCCCAATGTGGGGTTTGAACCCACAAACCACAAGATCATGACCTGAGCCTAAGTCGGACGCCCAACTGACTGAGCCACCCAGGTGCCCCTGATATTTTTTTTAAACATGTTTTTTTTTAAGGCTTTATTTTGTTTTTGAGACAGAGACAGCACAAGTAGGGGAGGGGCAGAGAGAGAGAGGGAGACAGAGAATCCCAAACAGGCTCCACACTGCCAGCACAGAGCCTGATGCAGCGCTTGAACTCACAAACTGTGAGATCATGACCTGAGCTGAAACAAAGGGTCCAACACTTAACTGACTGACTGACTTAACTGACTGAGCCACCCATGTGCCCCCAAAAGCTTCATGATTCACTGTCCCAACCAAGGAGAGGAAGGGGGCGGTGAGTAATGCTACTTTACTAGAAGAAAAGTATCCCATGAGATTTTTTTTAAAAAAAAGATGCAATAAAGTAGAAAGTTGCAATAGGTTCACAGTCAGCAGACTTCATTTCTAGTCTTAGTCCTGCCAAGTAGTGATTCCGGATAAGACAATTATCCTCTTAAACCCTTAGGTATTCTCAATGAAAATGAGAGATTAGATTAATTAGGTCAGTTGTTTCCTTTTTTCTTTTCCTCTTAAGCTGTAGAAACTTCTCCTAAAATGCAACCTTCCTGGAAGCTTAATAGGTAAAACAGATAAAAAGCAGAGGTACTGATAGAAGCCTGAGTACAGGAAACATACCCCATTTTTCTTTATCTCACTTCTCACATGTACACTAATGAGTCCCCAGAGCTTACCAGAAAATACTCCAAAACCATCAGATAAGGTGGTCCTCCCTCATCACCCCTTCCATTTTAGATGGTATAGTGATTTACAAAATTAACATGTCTGGCCCATCTAATCTCACTCTCAGCTTTATGTTCCTTGTAGGCAAAACCTGTAACTTTCCACTGGAGCCAAAATTCCTACTACATCACAGCCTGTCATATAGAGAATACTTAATACATGTTTGTTGAATGAATATATTTACTCTGAAAGCATGTTCATAAAGTGATCAAGTTTCCAGAAACTTAAGCTAATAAGTTGCTTTTTATTTATATGTAACTTAAATACAGTTACCACTTATCTACCATAAATTCTGACACTTCATAAAACAAACAACGGAGAGCCTGGCAATTACAGATATTGATATCTAAAACAAAAGATATGGGATCTTGCCCTGAAAAAAGAAATGAAGGCTTCAAAGGAGCCAAAGTGTAATATTTTACCCTTATAGATTATTTTACCCTTATGGATACTATTATAGATATTACATGGAAAATAATACAAGCTACCACTTTAGACCTTGATTCTTTTTGATACAATTCTTATTTCTGAGTAACCACCGTGATCCAAACTCAACTATGTTGGCTGATTAACACAGGAAGTGGACCCTGGGGGGTGGGCCTTGGAAGGTGTTTAATCACTGATTTGCCAATTTTTTTTTATGAGCTCTCATATTTCATTTTCTAACTTTCCACTCTTTCAGCCCTTAGAAAAAGCATTAATTCTATCCTCCCTTTCTCTTACACACGCACACACTTACTCTTCCCATTTCTCTCTTCTCTTTCTCTCTCTCAACACCATCATTTTCTATTCAAGCACTCAGTACTCCCTCTAAAACTTCATGACACATCTCAATCATATTTGTACAAGGAGTGACCCTGTATGTTTTCCATATTTACTTTTATATTTAATTGTACTATTTTAGTATCTACTGCTATATTTAATTTTTGTTTCAGAGAGAGAGAGAGAGAGAGAGAGAGAGAGAGAATGAGCAGGGAAGGGGCAGAGAAAGAGGGAGACACAGATTCCAAAGCAGGTTCCAGGCTCCGAGCTGCCAGCACAGAGCCCGACGTGGGGATTCAAACTCACCAGCCATGAGATCATGACCTGAGCCAAAGTCGGATGCTTAACCAACTCAGCCACCCAGGTGCCCCTCTACTGCTATATTTAAATTGCAATTTTTTTACACATAACATAATGATATGTTATGTGTACACATAACAAATACACACAACAAATGATTATGATATAAATTTTATAAGTGTACAGTTCAGTGGCATTAAGCACACTCACATTGTTGTACACCATCACCATCATCCACCCACAGAATTCTTTTCATGAAACACTGAAAAGAAATGAAACACTGAAACTATTAAACAATAATTCCCTCTTCCTCTCTCTCCTAGCCCCTGAAAACCACCATTCCACTTTCCATCTCTTTGGATTTGACTACCTCACTTAAGTGGAATCACACAATATTTCTCCGACTGTTTTATCTTACTTAACATACTGCCCTCAAGATTCATCCATTCAATGGCAATTTTTAAGTTGATATAAGCTAAGAAAACATAGTGGTTCACAGTATCAAGTGTGAAAACACTCCCTAATTCTTTTTTAGCATTTTTATATGAAAATGTGCTTTACTTACGATGATTTTCTAGAATACAGCAAAATCATTCTCTTAGGAAAGCTCCTTTTGACCTACATAACTTTGTACTGTTAACCATGAAAAATACACTTAGTAGAACACTACTTATACCCAGTCACTTCAAGTCTAGGTTCAATTACAAATGGAGTCAAAGATCATCATCTTCATTAAACATATCCTTACCCTTAAAAGTTGATCGATGCCAATGACCAACACTTAAATGATGCCAAGAATGGACAATGGGGTCCCATATGACAAGCAAAAATGCCAGAAGCAAAATCCATATATCATCAGTTCATATGTATCACAAAGCCCCCCACAATCAGAGCTCATTATGATGGAAAACATTCCATGGACTGCCTCTCATTTCATCAAGCACTGTTATGCAGATAATGGGAGAGTTCTTGAAGTTGGCTACTATAGTCCTGCCTACATTTTCCCAGTAATAATATTTAAAAATCTGCTAATGATGATGATGATAATAAAACATGCACCATTTAGCACCCACTATATGCAAAAGCATCCGATTTCTCTGTACCTTATATCAATACTAAAATAATACTACTACATTATTACTGTTGATGAAACTCAGACTAGTGGCCGTTAGACAACTTTTTGAAAGCCACAATGTCAGAATTAGGATTCAGATCAGGTATCTCTGGCTCCAAAATCATGCTCCTGCTCTTTCCATTATATAGTGCTACATTAGTGGTATCTCATTCATGGGTAATGTAATTACACAACATAGACAAACCACCATGAAAACAAATTTTGTGTTCCATTTTAGTCATGGTATTCTGTCGAAGTCATAGCAAATCATAGTAAATGGCTGCTATGGTATTCCTGGGCAATAATGCATTTAAGATCCCCAAATTTAAAGCCGTTAACAAGGGACTAATACAGAGAATGATCCTGGCCTTGTCAGGCCTCATTAATTCATGATAAATTTTAAGCATCCTACTGTGAACAACCTTGTCAAAAACCACATCATTCAACATAAATTCAGCAACTTAAAATTTTCTGCCAAGAAAGGATATTTGAAATTTTTGATTCCTTTCCATTGTTATCTTAAAAAGGGGCAAGGAAATGCTGCTATAAGCACATGACATTCATTAGAACTTTTTAAAACTTACTAGGGCTATCTGACATTCACCATTTGGCTTGCTTATTGTGTGATTTTCTTTTCTGCCATGACTATCGGTTTATGTGAAGTCAGAATATGTGAACTGCCAAGCAATTCTAACTGATTCTTCTCTTTATGTGAAAATAAACACTTTCCTAAGAAATTAGAACTGGATTCTCCCTAATGCTTGCAAATACACATTGTGCCAAGAATGAGGAGGAAAAGACAGATGATTAAGAAATCCCTTAAATCTATAACAGAGTATAAATTGGCTACAAAAAGAGAATCCTTAAGTCACCAAATCTGAATGAAAAGGAGTACAATCTGTTTCTTCTGATGTACACTCTTACACTTACTGCAATTAACATACCCTTACAGAGATGAGGAAGAATTTCCTTGGGTTTTCTCTCAACAAAAATTCACAAAGTTGATCAAAGTATACACAAGAATATACCAAACCTCATTGCCAGGCAGGGGAAGGGAGAATACTAGAGAGAGAAGAAACTTTATATTTGCATCTGAGATGATATAATGTATGAGTTCATCGATGGCTACAAGACTTCCATAATCATCTGCAATACTCTAATACTGTGAAATACAAAACTGTTGCAAAAGATATTTAATAGTTCTGTTCATCTATTATTCTTTTGGTAGTCTATATTCTCCCATAATGAATTTTGCAAAAAAGTTCATTATATGATTATAACATTAAAGGAAGAAGAAAACTCAGAATTGTCCATGCTGGAAAAATTCCTTCATGATCTCATAAACTACACAAGATCTACTATGTGTAGATCAATTTTCACAAGAAACTCCTTTACACTTTAAAAACCTACCTCTTGTAGAACTGGGATAACAGGTGGTTTTCTCTGCTGCAGAAAGTACAGCACCATAAGGATATAAGCATATGAAGATAAACTTCCCCTGGAAGCATCTCCAATGTCACATCGCTAAAGAAACAGAAATATTATTGAAAATAAAACTTCAGAATCTTATTCCATGCAGAAGTACTGACTACATGAAGACACTATTTTTTTAACCCGTCAAAATGTCAAATATCCAAAAGCTAACAACAAACTATTATGAGGATGGGCAAACAGGCACTCTTGTACATTACAGATGGCAGTATAAATTAGCATAAAATCTATGAAGAATAATTTGGCAATATCAAAATTACAAAAGTATATCTTACTTAACCTAGCAATTCTGTTCTAAGGATTTATCCTGCAAAAACACCAAAAAACATGTGAAATAACTTAAATTTTTTTTTATTATAGCACTATTTTAACAGCAAAAAAATAGAAACAAGACTCATTAGTGGGGCACAGGTTTTAAAAAACTGATGACTACACTATGGAACAGGGTGTCACCATTAAAAAAGAACAAGGAAGAAAAAAAGGAACAAAAAAGCTCTAGTATACTAATAGAAAATAATTTCTATCTATTATTCAGTGAGGAAAGCAAAATACAAAACAATGTTTTCAGTATATTTATACCTGTAATAAAAAGGAGATAAGAAATTTATGTATTTGCTTATACTGACATATTTCTGGGAAGGCACAGAGGAACTTTTTAACACCAGTTGCCTCCAGCAAGAAGCACTGGTTAGCTAGGAGACAGGTGTGGACAAGAGATTTTCCAGCAGAAATCCCTTTAGACCTTTTAAATTCAAAACACATGAATAAGTTGACTATTCAAAACAAAATTTTTAATTGAAAAATATCATGAAAGAATCCTCAGAGACTTCCACTAAGACTTTAGCTGACATATAAAGGGAGAGGAATGATTTCTGATATGAAACACTTTTAAGTTTCATTGCCACAACTCCACAAGAGTACAGACCCATCATGCTAAAATTACTTTTTTTTAATTTTAACTTGTTTTATTTTTTATTTTTTAAAATTTACATCCAAGTTATTTAGCATATAGTGCAACAATGACTTCAGGAGTAGATTCCTTAGTGCCCCTTACCCATTTAGCCCATCCCCCCCTCCCACAACCTCTCCCGTAACCCTCAGTTTGTTCTCCATATTTATGAGTCTCTTCTGTTTTGTCCCTCCCTGTTTTTATATTTTTGTTTCCCTTCCCTTATGTTCATCTATTTTGTCTCTTAAAGTCCTCATATGATTGAAGTCATATGATTTTTGTCTTTCTCTGACTAATTTCACTTAGCATAATACCCTCCAGTTCCATCCACGTAGTTGCAAATGGTCATGCTAAAATTATTCTGTGAGGTGAATCCAAAAGTAGCCATATCAAATACGATTTGAGAATGTGTCTGAATGCCATTCTTTTCTTTTTTTAAAATTGTTTTAAATGTTTATTTATTTTTGAGAGAGAAAGAGTGCCAGCAGAGGAGGGGCAGAGCGAGAGGGAGACACAGAATCTGAAGCAGACTCCAGGCTCTGAACTATCTGCACAGAACCCGATGTGGGGCTCAAACCCACAAACTGTGAGATCATGACCTGAGCCGAAGTCGGATGCTTAACTAAGCCACCCAGGCACTCCATCATTCTTTTCTAAGATGACCTCTGTCCACAGACATGCTAAAGGAATATCTAAACAAATATGTCTTCCTGTTGGAAGAGTGGATTTTACTAAATGAAAATGTGACCAACTCACTCCACTACTAGAAGTCTTCCACAAACACATTCACAAAATTAACTGTTTACTGAATAGCTACCACAAAGCAGGTACGCTAAACTGGGGATACAGGTCTCCATCTTCATAGAGTTTACACACTTAGTGAAAAACAAGAAAACAGAATTCAGTTTATAAGTGTTATAACAGAAGAAACACAACATTTTATTGTTTTGTTTTCTTAGAAAAATTTATGACTAGACCCAAATCTCAGATTTCCTAACTCAGAGATTCTTACCTAACTCAGTATGATATGCCAACTCCCAGACCTGGGGCTGAAAATCTTTACTCCACTGAGAAATTTACGAAAGTATTGCACATAGGAATAGAGCACACACAGGAAAAAACTAAGAAGACTCACCCTACTCTAACAGGTATAAATTTAAACCATTTAATAGAGTGCTTCCCTTTAAAAGCTCAGATAAGTAATGAGGCACCTGAGTGGTTCTGTTGGTTGGGCATCCAACTCTTGATTTCGGCTTAGGTCATGATCTCAGTCATGAATTCGAGCCCTGCATCTGGCTCTGTGCTGACAGTGTGGAGCCTGCTTGGGATTCTCTCTTCTTCTCTGTCCCTACCTTGCTACACACAAGTGTCAGCACGTGCACTTGCCCTCTCTCTCTCTCTCTCTCAAAACAAATAAACAGGGGCATCTGGGTGCTCAGTTGGTTAAGCATCCACCTCTTGATTTTGGCTCAGGTCATGAATTCATGGTTTGTGGAACTGAGCCCCACAGTGGGCTCTGCATTACACGGACACCATGGAGCCTGTTTGGGATTCTCTCTCTCCCTCTCTCTGCCCCTCCCCCACTCACTCACACTGTCTAACACAAAATAAAAAAAATAAGCTTTAAAAACAAGTACACATTAAAAATAATAATAAAGGGGCGCCTGGGTGGCGCAGTTGGTTAAGCGTCCGATTTCAGCCAGGTCACGATCTCGCGGTCTGCGAGTTCGAGCCCCGCGTCAGGCTCTGGGTTGATGGCTCAGAGCCTGGAGCCTGTTTCCGATTCTGTGTCTCCCTCTCTCTCTGCCCCTCCCCCGTTCATGCTCTGTCTCTCTCTGTCCCAAAAATAAATAAACGTTGAAAAAAAAATTTTTTTTAAATAATAATAAAATAAAAGCTCAGCCAAGTAAAGCTGAGAAGATATTTGCCACAAGTCTGACATCCATATATATCATCTTAACTGAGTATTATAACAAAGCAGATCATTAACTATTTAATAAATACCTTTGCAAACACTTTCATAGTATATCCCAAGTATTGTACTCTAGGATCAATAGCTGCATAAGTAGCTAGCATTCTTGTGTTATGTTGAGCCTGAAAAATAATTGCATATTGGAAAGCATTTCAAATTTATTAAAATTAAACTCAGAAATCAGATAAAAAGATATAATACAATCCAAATAAAATATATAATTGTAAAACTTAAAATACCTATAAATGAATCAAAAACTAATCTTCAATGTGAAGGAAATATCAAGACGATTCATAAAAATATTTTTGTCTTAAAATACATTTGAAACATCTAAACATAAATGGTCAGTGATCTGTAAACTTTTAAAATAACAAATACCTGGGTCTATACAGAAAGAGAAACTCACCAATGTATTATATAAACTGATATCGCCTTCTAAACCACTTCGTCTATGTTCAAATTTTACTATAGGCACTTTGGCAGTAGTTATAGGCAAAATGTTTCTTAAACCTGATTTAAGACAAACAAACACAAAAATTTCATTATGTTAAATAATTTTCATAAAGCTAAAAAATATTTTGTTGTTTTAAAGCTATAATTTAAATTCATACCTGGATGTCTCTTAAGAATTTTTGCCAAATTTTCAATTATTTCCTTACAGTTTAATTTCTAAAAAACAAAAGAAACAAATAAAGTTTGTCTAACTCAATTTGGCCTTGTGCAAATTCTACTGTAATGAGGCATTTAATACTAGCATTTCAAATCTCCAGCTAGCTATAAGCTCTACTTATATATGTATAAGGGTATACAAATATACCCTTGCTACTCAAAGTATGTGGTCTATAGACCTGCAGTATCAGCATCGTCTGGAAACTTGACAGAAAGACAGAATCTCAGGCCCCGCCCCAATCTAGTGAATCATAATCTGCATTTTAACAAGATTCCCAGGTAATTCACATCCACATTAAAGTGTGAGAAGCACAAAGACAAGAGAATACTGTTTTCAAATATGTGAATATATAACTAAGGATGGATATGGTGAAGGTAAAACAGTAGAGTGATTAAGAACATAGGCTCTGAATTTAGACAAACAATCTTCAACTAAGTATTAACTAGCTGTGTGACTGTGAATCCTTAACCCTCGGAGCCTAATACTATAAAATCAAGATAATGATAAATGTCTACCCTACCAAGTAGTTGGAAGAATTACACGAGACATGTATGAAAGCATTCAACAGCATGCTTGGCACAAAATAAGCACTTTAAGTCTGTGAGCTATTATTATTATTATTATTATTACTATGTTGATGAGGAAAAGAAAAGTAATCCAATTATTACACAGTCTACTTTTTCAAGAAAATTCTTACCCCCACAAATTGAAATATATTGATTTTTTTTAAACCAGAGACAGCAGAGTTGAAATGTGACAATAACCGTGATACAAGGAATAGGGAGATAATGGCATTATAAATTAAATGGATTAAGTTGAATGGTATATACATCAGTGCCCACACTTTCTACTAAAATCACTTTTGTATATCCCTAACGTGCTCTTTTTAGCTATAAGAGACCAGAAGCTATTACAACTTAACCTGAGGATTTCAAGGGAACCTTTAGTTACTAATTAACACATAATAAAATAAGAGATAATTTTTCTCTTTATTATGTAAGGATACAATTTATGCTAAATTATAAGTTTCAACTATGGCTCATCTAGAAGCAAATTTAATCTTTTTTATTGTTTCAACTTTCCAATGTTAATGGCACAGATTATATATATAACAGACAAACCCTCAGTGACTAGAGTCTGACTATTAAATTTTACATAGAAGGTATCTAAACCCTAACCTCTTCCCTGGGTAAAATCATTTCCTACTCCCTCAATTCTTGCTCTTCAAAATGGAGAGGGGAAGCCTATTTCCAAGTAGATGGCACCGAGCAGAAGTCAGTTAAGGAGAACTAAAACATTTACAACTTTTCCATTTTTTAAAGAATAAGATATTAAGGGGCGCCTGGGTGTCTCAACTGGTTAAGCATCAACTTCTGATTTCAGCTCAGGTCATGATATCACAGTCATGAGACGGAGCCCTGCATCAGCCTCTGCACTGGGCATGGAGCCTGCTTAAGAATCTCTCTCTCCCTTTCCTTCCTGCCCCTCCCCTACTCACGTGCACACAAATGCACGCTCTCTCGCTCTCTCCCAGAAAGAATTAACTAATTAAAAGGAAAAAAAGAATAAGATGTTAATACTAGAAGCAGTTTCTTAGGGCCAGAAATAAGGATCAACCAGACATGTTTACTCTGCCATCTTTACTATGGTTCTGCCATCTTTACTATGGTTCTGCCATCTTTACTCTGATTCTAACCATTTAAAAGCCACCTTTTGAAAAAATGTTCAGAAACCCACAGTACACGATTCTGAATTCTTTTATAATAACACTCTAAACTGACACCACTACAGATGCCAGAAGCTTGGCCACACCCCAATCTTGCAAGCAGTCCCTGATCTTGAAACATAAATTCCAACAGCTATGTTCCTAAAGGAATAAGCAACTATAGGGATCCCCTCCTTTTTAGTGGCTGCTAGGAAGGCCTGGGATACTTCCCTGTCCAATCAGTCCCTTTCTTCAGTGGAGCTTGGACAATCTTGTTCCCACTACTGAAGGCTGATACACGAAGAAAGAAAGCACAAGTACCCACTCTCACTGCTGAGACTGCTCTGGGGGAAGGTCTGCTCCTGGCATCTCACAGTGAAATTCCAAAAGTAGTGATTAGGTTCTACAGTACTATTAGTACTAAATTTCAGCTACATTATGGGTTAAATAAATTACAGAGAAGCAGTGAGATACAATGGAAAGAGCATGAACTGTGGAGTCAGACAGACCTGGGTACGAATCCCGGCTCGAACATTTACTAGCTGTGTGAACTTGGGCAAGTCAGTATATCTCTCAAAGCCTCAGTTTCCTCATCTGTAAAATGGGGGAAATTATCTACCTCGAAGGTGGTTGTAAGAATGAAATGAGGCCTCAATAACTGTTAGTTCCCCTTCCCACCCAAAATGCGTTTCTTTACTAAAAGCTATCCTAGAATGCAACATTTATAATAATGCTTTATGGAAAAAAATGTCTTCTAATTGCTCACAAATTCTAAATAACTTGTACAATACAACCTACTTATAAATTAGATGCCCACCTTTATTTTCTATCTTTAGTGATACAAAGATATCACTTAACGGAAGAGATATGAAAAGACAGAGAAAGTGAGATCAATGTTCACTCGTAGTGTAGCACCAGCTTCCCATTGGTTCTAATGGAAAAAACTACAACTCTATGGTATATTAACTTTTCCCAAAAATTCAATACAAAGCACTTTTAACTCAGTGACATTGTTTTCATGATATAAAATTATTGAAACAGTAAATTTACTTAGAGATTTGAATGTCTTCTAAAATGATAGTGCTAAATGCTTTTACATTTCAAATACTACAACTGCTGATATATTTACACAAAGAATGGTACCATATATTTTTATCAATACTACATACATAATTTCAAATATATTCACCACTGGAAAAAAATAAACTTCCACATCCCTTTCCAGACACTAGCTCTTACCTCTGCATTTTCATGGCCTTCCAGGGTCATACAAATATCCAGATCACTATCACGAAATCCAAATCCATTCTTAGAAGAGCCAAATAAGCACAATCTGGCCTTTTCTAAGTAAAGGAAAACAAAAGTCAAAAGTTTTATAATTCGTAGGAAAGAGAAGTCTTTTATTACCTACTAATGGACTAACACAAGATGCTCTTGTCCACTTTGACAGCTTAAATTACCTTCCGTGGCCAGATATACTGAGAAATTCCAAAACATTCATCTAAAGCCCAGATCTTTTGCCCAAGTTCCCACAACCCATGTTTCTAACTGCTGTTTACATTTTTCTACAGACATCATAAATTCAACAAGTCAAAACTAAACCTTCAACTTTACCTCAAACCTACTATTGCTCCTATAATCCCTATTCTCAGCAAATAGTATTTTTATCTACCCAATTGCCCACATCAGAAATATATGTGTTATTCTTAGTACCACTCTCTCTCAGCTTCTACATCCAAACAATCACCAAGTCCATTAGCTGCTTTCAATGTAACTAACTCATAAATTCATCCACTTTTCTTCATTCTCCACAACACTACCAATAGTAAAGTTTAATATTTAGAGATTTACCTCCTAGAAATTAGTAAACTAGTTTTTTCAGGGCACAATTCAAGTAGTTTTACAAATATCACCTAAGTACATAGAATTAATTCTCCTCCCAAAGTGAGTGATTAATCCATTTGATATAAATTATGATGGGAGTATCCTTTCATATTTAGTGTCAGTCAGTAACAGCTACCACTTCAAACAAGCTGTACCTTAACTGGATTGGATTTCTTTCCATATTAATTCCTGTAGATTACACAGTTAAAAAACAAATTCTACATTTTCAAAACCTAATCCTCCAATACAGTTCTGATGTCCAACTTGAAATTTCAATGGCAACTGAGAAACGTGAAAGAAGCTATGTTCATCAGCAAATAAAAATGTGCATAAGCTAAATATAATAGACTTAGATTTGATCAGGACTGTATATACTAGCAAATATAATGGAAAATGTAATCTTATATAACAGATCTTTCATAATATACATTCATTCCATTATAAATCAACTCTTTATCATTTCCTAAAATATTTGGCCACAAAACTCTCGATTCTTCATCCCCATGCCCAAAACCTATTCCTTCTACTATTTTTGCCATCTCAGTTAAACAGTACCACCCAACTACCTAGGTAAAAGCTTTGAAACTGTCCTTGACACCTTTTTTTTCCTTCATATCTAACATGTAAGGCTTCAGCAAATCTTATTAGTTCTACATTCAAAATATGTCCTAAATTTGACCCCCTTTCATTGACTCTTTCAGATGTTATTATGTCTCATCTGAATGTATACAACAGCTTTTTAAATGTTCCACTTGCTTCTATTCTTATGGACCCATACTCTACTCTCTCAGATCATACCACTTAAGTGTTAAAACCTTCCAGAAGCTTCTCATTAGACACTCAAAATTCAAAGTCCTTCTACCAACATCTATAAGGCCCTAATGACTCAATCTCTAGACTACGTCTCAGACCTCATCTTTCTATTACAGTCTACCTCACAGCTCCACTCCAGACACACTGACTTCCTGCATGGCCTTCAAGCATACCAAACATAATTCAACCTTGGAGTATTTGTACTTGCTACTCTTTCTCTCTAGAATGTTCTCTCCTTAGACATTCATATAACTTGCTCCCTCATATTATTCATGGCTCTCTTCAAATGTGACTTTATCAGAGAACTACCATAATAGTAGAGAGAACTACTCCATCACTATCCTTTCAACTCCTGTACTTCAATAGCATTTATTATTTCCTGATATTAAATTGTATACCTGTTTGTTAGTTGACTCTGTCTACTCCTCTTAATACAAGTTTTATGAAAGCAGGTTTCACCTTTTGTATTGGTACTATATTCCCAGCACCTGTTTTAGTACCTAACCATAACATTCAATGAACACTTTTAAAATAAACGAAACTCTGATTGGGTGGCTATAATAACAAAAACAATCAATTTTTAACATATGACATACCATCATATTCTTTTTGAATAAACTTTTCCAAGCCAATTAAAATTTGCTCCCTGTTGTGTTGTTCAGAAAAGGGTGGTGATAACTCATCTAAAAAAAGAAAAAGGAAAAAAGTAAGGAAAACAGAATCTGAAAAAGTCATCCATTTTTTATCCTAAACTCTTTACTTAAAATTTCATTATTTGTGGGGCGCCTGGGTGGCTCAGTCAGTTAAGCGTCTGACTTCGGCTCATCATGATCTCATGGTCTGTGGGTTCGGGCCCCGCATCAGGCTCTGTGCTGACAGCTCAGAGCATGTAGCCTGCTTCAGATTCTGTGACTCCCTCTCTCTCTCTGCCCCTGCCCTGCTCATGCTCACTCACTTGCTCTCTCTCAAAAATAAACAAAACATTAAAAAAAATTTTTTTAATTTCATTATTTGTTAACTTCTCTGACTTTAAAATTGTAAATATTACTAGGGAAGGAAGAGACAGAGGGAGAACAGAAAAATTTTTTTTTTTTAATTTTTTTTTTTTCAACATTTATTTATTTTTGGGACAGAGAGAGACAGAGCATGAACGGGGGAGGGGCAGAGAGAGAGGGAGACACAGAATCGGAAACAGGCTCCAGGCTCCGAGCCATCAGCCCAGAGCCTGACGCGGGGCTCGAACTCACGGACCGCGAGATCATGACCTGGCTGAAGTCAGACGCTTAACCGACTGCGCCACCCAGGCGCCCCCAGAAAAATATTTTTTATAGGTCTATGTACATTTCACATGATCATCCCTCTATGAAATATCTGCAAAATATATTTACTTCTACAAATTATTTAATATTGTTTTCTGCAGACATTCTGCTCGCTCCCAAAAAATGCTTGTTTTTCCTACCTGTTAAATCAATACTCATCTTGTTATGTGAGGTACCTGACCCATTCAAACCTAGCAGTTCCCTCAAATACATGGTCAAGATCTTTTCTATAAACTGCTTTGCCCAACCACAGCCTTCAATGACTTCTCCTTAAATTAATTTCCTTAGTTCTCCAAAGCACTTGCCAATTTGTACTAACCATTTAATTTTCTAGGTATTCCATTTATGTTCACATTATTTCTCCACATAAGACCAAATATTCTTTTTTTTTTTTAATTTTTTTTTTTAACGTTTATTTATTTTTGAGACAGAGAGAGGCAGAGCATGAACGGGGGAGGGTCAGAGAGAGGGAGACACAGAATCTGAAACAGGCTCCAGGCTCTGAGCTGTCAGCACAGAGCCCGACGCGGGGCTCGAACTCACAGACCGCGAGATCATGACCTGAGCCGAAGTCGGCCGACTGATCCACCCAGGCGCCCCAAGACCAAATATTCTTAAGAGTACTCTTTTTCCGGGGCACCTGGGTGGCTCAGTCAGTTAAGCATCGACTTCGGGTCAGGTGATGAACTCACAGCTTGTGGGTTCGAGCCCTGTGTCAGGCTCTGTGCTGACAGCTCGGAGCCTGGAGCCTGCTTCGGATTCTGTGTTTCCCTCTCTCTCTGTTCCTCCCCCGCTTGCACTCTGTCTGTCTGTCTGTCTCTCTCTCTCAAAAATAAATAAAGATTAAAAAAAAAATTCAAATACCAATTAAAAAAATAAAAAGAGTAATCGTTTTTCTTTTCTATCTCCTCCTCTAGACTCATCCCCAAGAGTTAATACAGTAATAGGAACAAAGGAGTAATTTACTGTAATGATTTAAACTAATATTCAACTTTTGAAAAACAAATGTAGCATCTGTGTTTGCAAGCCGAATACAGGCATACCTCATTTTATTACACTTTGCTTTACTGCCCTTTGCAGATACTGTGATTTTCACAAAATGAAGTTCTGTGGCAACCCTACACTGAGCAAGTCTATCAAGCACCTTTTCTCCAACAGCACTTGCTCACTTCATGTCTGTGTCACATTTTGGTAATTCTCATGACATTTCTTTTTTTTTTCTTTTTTTTTTCTTTTTGTTCCTATCTTTGTTTTTTTGTTTTTTACTTTTATTTTTTTTCAATATATGAAATTTATTGTCAGATTGGTTTCCATACAACACCCAGTGCTCATCCCAAAAGGTGCCCTCCTTAATACCCATCACCCACCTTCCCCTCCCTCCCACCCCCCATCAATCTCACAACATTTCAAACTTTTTCATTATTATATGTTATGATTACCTATGTTCAGTGACCTTTGATGCTACCATTGTAATTGTCTTGGGGTGCCATAAACTGTACCCACATAAGATGACAAACTTAATAAATTTTGTGTGTGTTCTGGATGCTCCACTGACCACCCATTTCCCCCACCTCTCTCCCTCTCCTTAGGGCTCTCCATTTTCTGAGACAACATGCTACTGAAATTAGACCAGTCAATAACCTTATTATGGCCTCTAAGTGTTCAAATGAAAACAAGTATCACATGTCTCTCACTTTAACTCAAAAGCTAGAAATAATAAAGCTTGTAAGGAAGGCATGTCAGAAGTCAAGATAGGCTGAGCACTAGGCTCTTGCACCAAACAGCCAAGTTGTGAATACAAAGGAAAGGTTCTTGAAGGAAATTAAAAGTGGTACTCCAGTGAACACACGAATGATAAGAGAGTGAAACAGCCTTATTACTGACATGGAGAAAGTATAAGTGGGTCTGAATAGATCAAACCAGCCACAACATTCGCTTAAGCCAAAGCCTAATCCAGAGCAAGTTTCTAATTCTCTTCAATTCTATGAAGGCTGAGGTGAGGAAGCTGCAAAACAAAAAGCTTGAAGCTAGCAGAGGTTCACGAGGTTTAAGAAAAGCAGCAATCTGAACAAAATACAGCATCCTTTCTTGATAAACACCCTCAAGAAAGTAGGGATAGAAGGAACATACCTCAACATCATAAAGGCCATATACGAAAGACTCACAGCTAATATCATCCTCAATGGGGAAAAACTGAGAGCTTTCCCCCTAAGGTCAGGAACACGATAGGGATGTCCACTCTCACCACTGTTGTTCAACATAGTGCTGGAAATCCTAGCCTCAGCAATCAGACAACAAAAAGAAATAAAAGGTATCCAAATCAGCAAGGAAGAAGTCAACTTTCACTCTCTGCAGATGACATGATACTCTACATGGAAAACCTGAAAGACTCCACCAAAAAACTGCTAAAACTGATACATGAATTCAGCAAAGTGGCAGGATATAAAATCAATTAACAGAAATCAGTTGCATTTCTATACACCAATAATGAAGCAGCAAAAAAAGAGAAATCAAGGAATCGATCCCATTTACAATTGCACCAAAACCCATAAAATACCTAGGAATATACCTAACCAAAGAGGTAAAAGATATGTATGATGAAAACAATAGAAAGCTTATGGAAGAAACTGAAGATGACACAAAGAAATGGAAAAACATTCCATGCTCATGGATCAAAAGAATAAATATTGTTAAAATGTCAATACTACCCAAAGCAATCTACACATTCGATGCAATCCCTATCAAAATAACAACAGCATTCTTCACAGAGCTAGAACAAACAATTCTAAAATTTGTATGGAACCAACAAAAGGCCCTAAATGGCCAAAGTCCTGTTGAAAAAGAAAACCAAAGCTGCAGGCATCACAATTACAGACTTCAAGCTATATTACAAAGCTGTTATCATCAAGACAGTATGGTACTGGTGAAAAAACAGACACACAAATCAAGGAAATAATAGAGAACCCAGAAATGGGCCCACAAACGTATGGCCAACTAATCTTCGACAAAGCAGGAAAGAATAACCAATGGAAAAAAGATAACCTCTTCAGCAAATGGTGTTGGGAAAACTGGACAGTGACATGCAGGAGAATGAACTTACACCATACACAAAAACAAACTAAAAATGAACGAAAGACCTAAATGTAAGATAGGAAACCATCAAAATCCTAGAGGAGAAAACAGGCAACAACCCCTTTGACCTCGACCACAGCAACTTCTTACTAGGCATGTCTCTGGAGGCTAGGGAAACAAAAGCAAAAATGAACTACTGGGACCTCATCAAGTTTATAAAAACCTTCAGCACAGCAAAAGAACATTCAACAAAACTAAAAGGCACCGACAGAATGGGAGAAGATATTTGCAAATGACTTATCATATAAAGGGTTAGTATCCAAAATTTATAAAGAACTTATCAAACTCAACACCCAAAAACAAATAATCCAGTGAAGGAATGGGCAAAAGACATGAACACTTTTTCAAAGAAGACATCCAGATGGCTAACAGACAAATGAAAAGATGTTCAATATCACTCATCATCAGGGAAACAGAAATCAAAACCACAATGAGATACCACCTCACACTTGTGAGAATGGCTAAAATTAACAATTCAGGAAACAAAAGATGTTGGCAAGGATGCGGAGAAAGGGGAACACTTTTATACTGTGGGTGGGAATGCAAACTAGTGCAGCCACTCTGAAAAATAGTATGGAGGTTCCTCAAAAAATTAGAAATAAAGCTACCCTATGACCAAGCACCAGTAGGTGTTTATCCAAAAGATACAAAAATGCTGATTCAAAGGGCACAGGCACCCCAATGTTTGTAGCAATACTATTAACGATAGCCAAATTATAGAAAAAGAGCCCAAATTTCCACTGACTGATGAATGGATAAAGATGTGCAGTGTGTGTGTAAGTTTGGGTCATGAACCCACAGTTCGTGGGGTCGAGCCCCACGTCAGGCTCTATGCTGACCTCTCAGAGCCTTGAGCTTGTTTTGGATTCTGTGTCTCCCTCCCTCTCTGCCCCTCCCCCACTCATACTTTGTCTCTCTCTCTGTCTCTCTCTCAAAAATAAACATTAAAAAAAAAGTGAAAACAAAAGAGACGAGTATAAGGGAAAGAAATAGAAGATAAAAACAGAGAGGGAGGCAAACCACAAGAGACTCCTAAACACAGAGAACAAACTGAGAGTCTCTGGAGGGGTGCTGGGGGGGGGGGATGGGCTAAATGGGTGATGGGCATTAAGGAGGGCACCTGTTGGGATGAGCACTGGGTGTTACATATGTAAGTGATGAAGCATTAAATTCTACTCCTGAAACCATTATTATACTATATGTTACCTAACTTGGATGTAAATAAAATTTTTTAAAAAGAGAGAGAGGAAGCCATTTGAGTAACATAAAAGTGCAAGGTGAAGCAACAAGTGATCCACTATATCTAGCTGAGATCATTAATGAAGGTGGCCACACTAAACAATGCAGACAAAACAGCCTTATAATGGAAGAAGATACTATCTAGGACTTTCATAGCTAGACAGGAAAAGTCAATGCCTGCCTTCAAAGCTTCAAGGGACAGGCTGACTATCTTGTTAGGGGCTGATGTAGCTGGAGTCTTAAAGTTGGAACCAATGTTCATTTACCATTCTAAAAATCCTAGAGTTTAAGAATTATGTAATCTACTATGCCTGTGTTTTATAAATGAACAAAGCCTGGATGACAGCAAAACTGTTTGTAACATGGTTTACTGAATATTTTAAGCCCACTGTTGAGACATAATGCAGAAAAAAAAAAATTGCTTTCAACATGTTCCATTGACAATGCACCTGGGCACTCAAGAGCTCTGGCAGAGATCTATAGTAAGATTAATGTTTTCATGCCTGCTAAGCCAACATCCATTTATTCCACAGTCCATGGATCAGGAGTCATTTAAACTTTCAAGTCTTATCATTTAAGAAATCTATTTTGTGGGGCACCTGGGTGGCTCAGTCATTTAAATGTCATGATATCACAGTTTTTGAGTTCAGCACAGAGCTTGCTTGGGATTCTCTCCCCACCCCACCCCACCCCACCCCCCGCCTCTGTGCCTCCCCTGCTCACTCTCTCTTTCTCTCAAAATAAATTTAAAAACTTAAAAAAAGAAATCCATTCTGTAAGTTTATAGCTGCCATAGTGATTCCTCTTTTAGAGCTGTACAAAATAAACTGAAAATCTTCTGGGAAAGGAATCACTATTCTAGATGCCATTAAGAACATCTGTGATTCATGGGAAGAAATCAAAATAGAAACCTAAACAGGAGGAGTCTGAAAGAAGTTGATTCCAACCCTCATGGGTGACTCTGAGGGGTTCAAGACTTCAGTGGAGGAAGTAACTAAAGATGTGGTGCAGAGAGCAAGGGAACTAGAATTAAGAAATGGAGCCTGAAGATGTGACTGAATTGCTGCAATCTCATGATATAACTTGAATGGATGAGGAGTTGCTTCTAATGGAAGCGCAATAAAGTGGCTTACTGAGATAGATTCTCTGAACTCCTGAAGATGCTGCAAAGATTGTCGAAATGACAACAAAGGATTTAGAATATGACATAACTTTGTTGATAAAGTTGATAAACTTAAGTTGATAAAACTGACTCCAACTTTGAAAGAAGTTCTACTATAGATAAAACAGCTACCTAAGGGCACCTAGGTGGCTCAGTTGGCTAAGTGTCTGACTTTAGCTCAGGTCATGATCTCATGGTTCATGGGTTTGGGACCCACAATGGGCTTTATGCTGACAGCACAGAGCCTACTTGGGATTCTGTCTCTCCCTTGTCGCTCTCTGCCCCTTCCCCCACAAATAAACATTAAAAAAAATAGCTATCTAACAGCATCACATACTACAGAGAAATCATTCATAACAGGAAGAGTTAATGTGGCAAACTTCATTGCTGTCTTATTTTAGAAATTGTCATAGCCACCCTGATAAGTCAGCAGCCATTAACACTGAGACAAGACCCTCTACAAACAAAAAGACTATGATTCGCTGAAAGCTCAGATGATGGTTAGCATTTTTTAGCAATAAGGCATTTTTTAATCAAGGTATATACATTGTTCTTCTTTAGACACAATGCTATTGGACACTTAATAGATGACAGAGTAGTGCAAACATAACTTTTATATGCAGTGGGAAACAAAAAAATTCACTTAATTCACTTTACTGTGGTACTCACTTCATTGTGGTGGTCTGGAACCCAACCCACAATATCTCTGAGGTATACCTATAGCTGAATTACAGGTGATTTTTTTATTATTATTAAAGTGGTAAAACTATTCTGATAATAGTAAAACGTAAAACATTATGATACCATAATGGTAAATACAGGATACAATGCACTTGTCAAAATCCATAGAACTTTGCAGTACAAAGAGTGAACTTTACAGTAGGCAAATTTTAAAAATATCATCTAGGTGGTTGGGGACTAGGATGGAATGCAGGCTGTGACAAAAAGAATCTACATGTGTAAGACAATTTCACTCAAAGTGAAACACACACTTCACTGTAAGACTAAGGGCAAAAGGGACTATGCATAAGTACTATAGTTGATAAAAGTTATTTCCCATAGGGGTATTAGATAATAGTTCTGATAATGTTATACATGTGTACTTAAATGTAACAACTGAATAAATGGGTAGCAGATGATGGGGCCAGTTTTTTCACTGTTGGAGTGGGAAATTTACAGATAAGCAGAAAGAAGAGACTTGAATGAGCCATGTGGTAATGTATTCAAGTTGGAGACATCAGTACAAAAGTCATGTTTAACTTAATATAAGATGGCCACATATAGAAATTTTTATAGATACAAGCATATATTTAAGTTAGTACATATACCTAATTTTCTCACTCAGAGAGGGCCTAGAAGCAACAACAGCCCATAACAGCAAGCACGCTAGCATCCAGATCTTGGTTTCTAACACCATTCTCCAATAAAAGGAACCAAGGATCTTTGGAGACATATCTAATTCTAGGACTGGGGCAGAAAACATACATGATGAGCCTGGAGCATCTTGTAGTACCAGAAAGTAAGGAAGTGCTAAAAAAAATAAATAAAAAATAAAACGAACAAGCAAACAAAAAAAACCCCGCACACTGATGAGAGTATAAGTCACAGGAACCAACTGAAAGAATTCCCAATGGCCAAATCTGGAACAATTTGAGCAAAAGAAAAAGTAGTATTAGATAATAACCCAAAGTATAAAATATCCATGAGCTCATATAAAGACATATAAATGAATAAATAAATAAAAACAAATGTACTGTATTGTATCTTAACAAAGCTGTGGGGGAAAAATGTGCCACAAACCACCTATTCAATGCCTTGGTATTACCTAAGAGAAATCAAAATGTACATCCATTCCCAGACCTGCACATAGATATACAGAGCAGATTTATTTATAATAATCAAAACTTAGAAATGAGCCAAATTTGTATCAACAGGTAGATGGTAAACAAATTGTGGCTCTTCCATATAATGGAACACAACTCAGCAATAAAAATGAATAAACTATTTACACACAAAACATGGATGAATCTCAAAATAATTATGCTAAATGAAAGAAGCCAGGACTCCAACTCAGAAAAAGAGTACATTCTAGGTGATTCTATTTACATAGAACTTTAGAGAATGCAAACTAATGGATAGCAATTAAAAGCAGGTAAGTGGTTGCCTGGCAAGAGGGTGGGATAGGAAATAAGTGGGAGATATTACAATGGGGAACTAAATGTTATTACATCAAAAATTTTAACTTATCTGGGCACAGCAAATAATTTAAAAAAATATTTGTTGAGTGAAGGTTTATCCCAGGTTCACCATAAGTGTTTGTTGAATAAAATTATGTAAGGCATTTCCCAAAATATCTTTATAGCCTTTTCTCCCTCAATTATCTTTCTTATACTCTACCAAACCTAAGGCAATTATTCTCCCAAAGAAATTATACACCCTACACTTTTGTGTATAATCTCCTAGATCTGAAAAAAAGTTCAAGGTCCAACTCAAATGCCACATCATTAATTCCAATCCCTGTGTTCTACCCCAGTTAAAATACTGTTTGCCCTGCATTTTGTTTCCTACTACTACAGCATGTAATACATTCTGCTTCCAATTATGGCAATTTTTATACATATCATACTTCCATCTAGAGCAGAACTGTGCAAGAGCAATGCAGTGATGGAAATGTTGCCTATCTGGCCTGTCCAATTCAGCAGCCACCAGCCACATGTAACTACTCACTACTCGGGTTGTGGCTACTAAAAATGAGGAATTTAATTTTTAATTTTAATTAATTTCAATTTAAATAGTGGCTACCATATTAGACAGCACAGATCCAAGTCTAAGCTCTTTAAAAGCAACACATACTTACAAGAAACATAATGCCAATAAACTCATATCTTTCAGTACTCACTCTAAATCTCAATGGACTAAATGCTCCAAACAAAGACATAGGGTAACAGAATGGATAAGAAAACAAGATCCATCTATATGCTGTTTACAAGAGACCCACTTTAGACCTAAAGACACCTTCAGATTCAAAGTAAGGGAATGGAGAATCATCTAACGTGTTAGTGGTCAACGAAAGAAAGCCGGAGTGGCCATACTTACATCAGACAATCTGGACTTTAAAATAAAGACTGTATCAAGAGATGAAGAAGGGTATTATATCATAATTAAGAGGGCTATCCACCAAGAAGACCTAACAATTGTAAATAGTTATGCTCCAAATGTGAAGCACCCAAATATATAAATCAATTAATCATAAACAAAAAGAAACTCATTGATAATAATACCATAATATTAGAGGACTTCAACATGCTACTTACAGCAATGGACAGATCATCTCAACAGAAAATCAACAAGGAAACAATGGCTTTGAATGATACATTGGACCAGATGGACTTAACAGATACATTCAAAACATTTCAGCCTAAAGCAGCAGAATATATATTCTTCTCCAGTGCACATGGAACATTCTCTAGAATACATCACATACTGGCACACAAATCAGCACTCAACAAGTACAAAAAGATCAAGATCATACCGTGATTTTCAGACCGCAATGCTATGGAATTCGAAATCAACCACAAGAAAAAATTGGGGAGGTAGCAAATACTTGGAGACTAAAGAACAGCCTACTAAAGAATGAATGGGCTAACCAAGAAGTTAAAGAGGAAATTTAAAACTACATGGAAGCCAATGAAAATGATAACACCACAGCCCAAAACCTCTGGGATGCCGCAAAGGTGGCCATAAGAGGGAAGTATATAGCCATCCAGGCCTTCCTAAAGAAGGAAGAAAGATCTCAGATACACAACCTAACCTCATGCCTTAAAGAGCTGAAAAAAGAACAGCATATAAAACCCCAAACCAGCAGAAGACAGGAAATAATAAAGATTAGAGCAGAAATCAATGCTATCAAAACCAAAAAAGCAGTAGAACAGAGCAATGATACCAGAAGCTGGTTCTTTGAAAGAATTAACAAAATTGACAAACCCCTAGCCAGTTTGATCAAAAAGAAAAAGGAAAGGACCCAAATAAATAAAATCAAGAAAGAAAGAAGAGAGATCACAACCAACACAGCAGAAATACAAACAATAATAAGAGAATGTTATAAGCAATTATATGTCAATAAAATGCGCAATCTGGAAGAAATGGACAAATTCCTAGAAATATATAAACTACCAAAACTGAAACAGGGAGAAATAGAAAATTTGAACAGACCCATAACCAGTAAAGAAAGCGAATTAGTAATCGAAACTCTCCCAAAAAACAAGAGTCCAGGGCCAAATGGCTTTCCAGGGAAATTCTATCAAACATTTAAGGAAGAGTTAACACCTATCCTCAAAGCTGTTCCAAAAAATAGATATGGAAGGAAAACTTCTAAACTCTTTCTATGAAGTCAGCACTACCTCAATTCCAAAACCAGACAAAGACCCCACTAAAAAGAAGAACTATAGACCAATTTCCCTAATGAACATGGATGCAAAAATCCTCACCAAGATAGCAGCCAACTGGATCCAACAATATGTTAAAAAAATTATTCACCACGACCATGTGGGATTTATACCTGGGATGCAGGGCTGGATCAATATCTGCAAAACAATCAATGTGATTTATCACATCAATAAAAAGAAAGGACAAGAACCACATGATCCTCTCAACAGATGCACAGAAAGCATTTGACAAAATACAGCATCCTTTCTTGATAAAAACCCTCAAGACAATAGGGATAGAAGGATCATACCTCAAGCTCATAAAAGCCATATATGAAAGACCCAACGCTAATATCATCCTCAATGGGGAAAAACGGAGAGCTTTCCCCGCTAAGGTCAGGGAGAAGACAGGGATGTCCACTCTTACCACCATTATTCAACACAGTATTGGAGGCTTAGCCTCAGCAATCAGAGAACACAAAGAAATAAAAGGCATCCAAATTGGCCAGGAGGACGTCAAACTTTCACTCTTCGCAGATGACATGATACTCCATATGGAAAACCCAAAAGACTCCAAAAAACTGCTAGAACGGATCCATGAATTCAGCAAAGTCACAGGATATAAAATCAATGCACAGAAATCGGTTGCATTCCTATAGATGAACAATGAAGCAAAAGAAAGAGAAATCAAGGAATTGATCCCATTTACAATTGCAACAAAAACCATAAAATACCTAAGAATAAATCTAACCAAAGAGGTGAAAAATCTATACACTGAAAACTATAGAAAGACCCCGAATAGCCAAAGTAATCTTGAAAAATAAAACCAAAGCTGGAGGTATCACAATCCCAGAGTTCAAGCTATATTACAAAGCTATAATCATCAAGACAGTATGGTACTGGCACAAGAAAAGACACTGAGATCAATGGAACAGAGAACCCAGAAATGGATCCACAAATGTATGGCCAACTAATTTTTGACAAAGCAGGAAAGAATATCCAATGGAATAAAGACAGTCTCTTCAGCAAATAGTGCTGGGAAAACTGGACAGCGACATGCAGAAAAATGAATCTGGACTGCTTTCTTATATCATACACAAAAATAAATTCAAAATGGATGAAAGACTTAAATATAAGACAGGAAACCACCAAAATCCTCGAGAAGAAAGCAGGCAAAAACCTCTTTGACCTTGGCCGCAGCAACTTCTTATTCAACACTTCTCCAGAGGCAAGGGAAACAAAAGCACAAATGAACTACTGGGACCTCATCAAAATAAAAAGCTTCTGCACAGCGAAGGAAACAATCAGCAAAACTAAAAGGCAACCGATGGAATGGGAGGAGATATTTGCAAACAACATATCAGATAAAGGGTTAGTATCCAAAATCTATAAACAACTTATCAAACTCAACACCCAAAAACAAATAATCCAATGAAGAAACGACATGAATGACACTTCTCCAAAGAAGACATCCAGATGGCCTCCTGACACATTAAAAAATGCTCAACATCACTCATCATCAGGGAAATACAAATCAAAACCACAAGATACCACCTCACACCTGTCAGAATGGCTAACATTAACAACTCAGGCAACAACAGATGTTGATGAGGATGCAGAGAAAGAGGATCTCTTTTGCACTGCTGGTGGGAATGCAAACTGGTGCAGCCACTGTGGAAACAATTATGGAGGTTCCTCAAAAAATCAAAAATGGAGGAGAGTTGCGGCAAGATGGCGGCTTAGGAGGACGCTGGGCTCACCGCACGTCCTGCTGATCACTTAGATTCCATCTACACCTGCCTAAATAACCCAGAAAACCGCCAGAGGATTAGCAGAACAGAGTCGCCGGAGCCAAACGCAGACGAGAGGCCCACGGAAGAGGGTAGGAAGGGCGGCGAGGCGGTGCGCGCTCCACGGACTGGCGGGAGGGAGCCGGGGCGGAGGGGCGGCTCGCCGGCCAAGCAGAGCCCCCGAGTCGGGCTTGCAAAAGCGGAGGGGCCGGGCGGACTGTGTTCCGACAGCAAGCGCGACTTAGCGTCTGGGAGGTCATAAATTAACAGCTCTGCTCGGAAAGCGGGAAGGCTGGAGGACAAAGGGAGGGAGAGCTGCTGAGCCCCCTGACAACAGAGCTCAGTTTGGTGGGGAACAAAGGCGCTCGCCAGCGCCATCTCCCCCGCCCATCCCCCAGCCGAAATCCCAAAGGGAACCGGTTCCTGCCAGGGAACTTGCTCGCTCCGCGCAAACACCCAACTCTGCGCTTTGGCGGAGCCAAACCTCCGGCAGCGGATCTGACTCCCTCCCGCTGCCACAGGGCCCCTCCTGAAGTGGATCACCTAAGGAGAAGCGATCTAAGCCTGCCCCTCCTGCCCCCGAGCACCTTGCCTACCCACCCCAGCTAATACGCCAGATCCCCAGCATCACAAGCCTGGCAGGGTGCAAGTAGCCCAGATGAGCCACACCACCCCACAGTGAATCCCACCCCTAGGAGAGGGGAAGAGAAGGCACACACCAGTCTGACTGTGGCCCCAGCGGTGGGCTGGGGGCAGACATGAGGTCTGACTGCGGCCCCGCCCACCAACTCCAGTTATACACCACAGCACAGGGGAAGTGCCCTGCAGGTCCTCACCACGCCAGGGACTATCCAAAATGACCAAGCGGAAGAACTCCCCTCAGAAGAATCTCCAGGAAATAACAACAGCTAATGAGCTGATCAAAAAGGATTTAAATAATATAACAGAAAGTGAATTTAGAATAATAGTCATAAAATTAATCGCTGGGCTTGAAAACAGTATACAGGACAGCAGAGAATCTCTTGCTACAGAGATCAAGGGACTAAGGAACAGTCACGAGGAGCTGAAAAACGCTTTAAACGAAATGCATAACAAAATGGAAACCACCACAGCTCGGCTTGAAGAGGCAGAGGAGAGAATAGGTGAACTAGAAGATAAAGTTATGGAAAAAGAGGAAGCTGAGAAAAAGAGAGATAAAAAAATCCAGGAGTATGAGGGGAAAATTAGAGAATTAAGTGATACACTAAAAAGAAATAATATACGCATAATTGGTATCCCAGAGGAGGAAGAGAGAGGGAAAGGTGCTGAAGGGGTACTTGAAGAAATAATAGCTGAGAACTTCCCTGAACTGGGGAAGGAAAAAGGCATTGAAATCCAAGAGGCACAGAGAACTCCCTTCAGACGGAACTTGAATCGATCTTCTGCACGACATATCATAGTGAAACTGGCAAAATACAAGGATAAAGAGAAAATTCTGAAAGCAGCAAGGGGTAAACGTGCCCTCACATATAAAGGGAGACCTATAAGACTCGTGACTGATCTCTCTTTTGAAACTTGGCAGGCCAGAAAGAATTGGCACGAGATTTTCAGGGTGCTAGACAGAAAAAATATGCAGCCGAGAATCCTTTATCCAGCAAGTCTGTCATTTAGAATAGAAGGAGAGATAAAGGTCTTCCCAAACAAACAAAAACTGAAGGAATTTGTCACCACTAAACCAGCCCTACAAAAGATCCTAAGGGGGACCCTGTGAGACAAAGTCCCAGAGACATCACTACAAGCATAAAACATACAGACATCACAATGACTCTAAACCCGTATCTTTCTATAATAACACTGAATGTAAATGGATTAAATGCGCCAACCAAAAGACATAGGGTATCAGAATGGATAAAAAAACAAGACCCATCTATTTGCTGTCTACAAGAGACTCATTTTAGACCTGAGGACACCTTTAGATTGAGAGTGAGGGGATGGAGAACTATTTATCATGCGACTGGAAGCCAAAAGAAAGCTGGAGTAGCCATACTTATATCAGACAAACTAGACTTTAAATTAAAGGCTGTAACAAGAGATGAAGAAGGACATTATATAATAGTTACAGGGTCTATCCATCAGGAAGAGCTAACAATTATAAATGTCTATGCGCCAAATACCGGAGCCCCCAAATATATAAAACAATTACTCATAAACATAAGCAACCTTATTGATAAGAATGTGGTAATTGCAGGGGACTTTAATATACCACTTACAGAAATGGATAGATCATCTAGACACACGGTCAATAAAGAACAAGGGCCCTGAATGAGACATTGGATCAGATGGACTTGACAGATATATTTAGAACTCTGCATCCCAAAGCAACAGAATATATTTTCTTCTCGAGTGCACATGGAACATTCTCCAAGATAGATCACATACTGGGTCACAAAACAGCCCTTCATAAATTTACAAGAATTGAAATTATACCATGCTTACTTTCAGACCACAATGCTATGAAGCTTGAAATCAACCACAGAAAAAAGTCTGGAAAACCTCCAAAAGCATGGAGGTTAAAGAACACCCTACTAACGAATGAGTGGGTCAACCAGGCAATTAGAGAAGAAATTAAAAAATATATGGAAACAAACGAAAATGAAAATACAACAATCCAAACGCTTTGGGATGCAGCAAAGGCAGTCCTGAGAGGAAAATACATTGCAATCCAGGCCTATCTCAAGAAACAAGAAAAATCCCAAATACAAAATCTAACAGCACACCTAAAGGAACTAGAAGCAGAACAGCAAAGGCAGCCTAAGCCCAGCAGAAGAAGAGAAATAATAAAGATCAGAGCAGAAATAAACAATATAGAAACTAAAAAAACTGTAGAGCAGATCAACGAAACCAAGAGTTGGTTTTTTGAAAAAATAAACAAAATTGACAAACCTCTAGCCAGGCTTCTCAAAAAGAAAAGGGAGATGACCCAAATAGATAAAATCATGAATGAAAATGGAATGATTACAACCAATCCCTCAGAGATACAAACAATTATCAAGGAATACTATGAAAACTTATATGCCAACAAATTGGACAACCTGGAAGAAATGGACAAATTCCTGAACACCCACACTCTTCCAAAACTCAATCAGGAGGAAATAGAAAGCTTGAACAGACCCATAACCAGCGAAGAAATTGAATCGGTTATCAAAAATCTCCCAACAAATAAGAGTCCAGGACCAGATGGCTTCCCAGGGGAGTTCTACCAGACGTTTAAAGCAGAGATAATACCTATCCTTCTCAAGCTATTCCAAGAAATAGAAAGGGAAGGAAAACTTCCAGACTCATTCTATGAAGCCAGTATTACTTTGATTCCTAAACCAGACAGAGACCCAGTAAAAAAAGAGAACTACAGGCCAATATCCCTGATGAATATGGATGCAAAAATTCTCAATAAGATACTAGCCAATCGAATTCAACGGCATATAAAAAGAATTATTCACCATGATCAAGTGGGATTCATTCCTGGGATGCAGGGCTGGTTCAACATTCGCAAATCAATCAACGTGATACATCACATTAACAAAAAAAGAGAGAAGAACCATATGATCCTGTCAATCGATGCAGAAAAGGCCTTCGACAAAATCCAGCACCCTTTCTTAATAAAAACCCTTGAGAAAGTCGGGATAGAAGGAACATACTTAAAGATCATAAAAGCCATTTATGAAAAGCCCACAGCTAACATCATCCTCAACGGGGAAAAACTGAAAGCTTTTTCCCTGAGATCAGGAACACGACAAGGATGCCCACTCTCACCGCTGCTGTTTAACATAGTGCTGGAAGTTCTAGCATCAGCAATCAGACAACAAAAGGAAATCAAAGGCATCAAAATTGGCAAAGATGAAGTCAAGCTTTCGCTTTTTGCAGATGACATGATATTATACATGGAAAATCCAATAGACTCCACCAAAAGTCTGCTAGAACTGATACAGGAATTCAGCAAAGTTGCAGGATACAAAATCAATGTACAGAAATCAGTTGCATTCTTATACACTAACAATGAAGCAACAGAAAGACAAATAAAGAAGCTGATCCCATTCACAATTGCACCAAGAAGCATAAAATACCTAGGAATAAATCTAACCAAAGATGTAAAGGATCTGTATGCTGAAAACTATAGAAAGCTTATGAAGGAAATTGAAGAAGATTTAAAGAAATGGAAAGACATTCCCTGCTCATGGATTGGAAAAATAAATATTGTCAAAATGTCAATACTACCCAAAGCTATCTACACATTCAATGCAATCCCAATCAAAATTGCACCAGCATTCTTCTCGAAACTAGAACAAGCAATCCTAAAATTCATATGGAACCACAAAAGGCCCCGAATAGCCAAAGGAATTTTGAAGAAGAAGACCAAAGCAGGAGGCATCACAATCCCAGACTTTAGCCTCTACTACAAAGCTGTCATCATCAAGACAGCATGGTATTGGCACAAAAACAGACACATAGACCAATGGAATAGAATAGAAACCCCAGAACTAGACCCACAAACGTATGGCCAACTCATCTTTGACAAAGCAGGAAAGAACATCCAATGGAAAAAAGACAGCCTCTTTAACAAATGGTGCTGGGAGAACTGGACAGCAACATGCAGAAGGTTGAAACTAGACCACTTTCTCACACCATTCACAAAAATAAACTCAAAATGGATAAAGGACCTAAATGTGAGACAGGAAACCATCAAAACCTTAGAGGAGAAAGCAGGAAAAGACCTCTCTGACCTCAGCCGTAGCAATCTCTTACTCGACACATCCCCAAAGGCAAGGGAATTAAAAGCAAAAGTGAATTACTGGGACCTTATGAAGATAAAAAGCTTCTGCACAGCAAAGGAAACAACCAACAAAACTAAAAGGCAACCAACGGAATGGGAAAAGATATTCGCAAATGACACATCGGACAAAGGGCTAGTATCCAAAATCTATAAAGAGCTCACCAAACTCCACACCCAAAAAACAAATAACCCAGTGAAGAAATGGGCAGAAAACATGAATAGACACTTCTCTAAAGAAGACATCCGGATGGCCAACAGGCACATGAAAAGATGTTCAGCGTCGCTCCTTATCAGGGAAATACAAATCAAAACCACACTCAGGTATCACCTCACGCCAGTCAGAGTGGCCAAAATGAACAAATCAGGAGACTATAGATGCTGGAGAGGATGTGGAGAAACGGGAACCCTCTTGCACTGTTGGTGGGAATGCAAATTGGTGCAGCCGCTCTGGAAAGCAGTGTGGAGGTTCCTCAGAAAATTAAAAATAGACCTACCCTATGACCCAGCAATAGCACTGCTAGGAATTTATCCAAGGGATACAGGAGCACCGATGCATAGGGCCACTTGTACCCCAATGTTCATAGCAGCACTCTCAACAATAGCCAAATTATGGAAAGAGCCTAAATGTCCATCAACTGATGAATGGATAAAGAAATTGTGGTTTATATACACAATGGAATATTACGTGGCAATGAGAAAAAATGAAATATGGCCTTTTGTAGCAACGTGGATGGAACTGGAGAGTGTGATGCTAAGTGAAATAAGCCATACAGAGAAAGACAGATACCATATGGTTTCACTCTTATGTGGATCCTGAGAAACTTAACAGGAACCCATGGGGGAGGGGAAGGAAAAAAAAAAAAAAGAGGTTAGAATGGGAGAGAGCCAAGGCATAAGAGACTCTTAAAAACTGAGAACAAACTGAGGGTTGATGGGGGGTGGGAGGGAGGAGAGGGTGGGTGATGGGTATTGAGGAGGGCACCTTTTGGGATGAGCACTGGGTGTTGTATGGAAACCAATTTGTCAATAAATTTCATTAAAAAAAAAAAAGACTTACAATCAGAATAAAAATTTCCCTTATTTAAAAAAACAAAGAAGATGTGGTATATATATATACAATAGAATATTACTCAGCAATCAAAAAGAATGAAATCTTGCCATTTGCAACTATGTGGATGGAACTAGAGCATATTATGCTAAGCAATATTAGTCAGAGAAAGACAAGTATCATATGACTTCACTCATGAGGACTTTAAGACACAGAACAGATGAATATAAGGGAAGGGAAGCAAAAATAATATAAAAACAGGGAGGGGAACAAAACATAAGAGACTCTTAAATATGGAGAACAAAGAGAGGGTTGCTGGAGGGGTTGTGGGAGGGGGGATGGGCTAAATGGGTAAGGAGCATTAAGGAATCTACTCCTGAAATCATTGTTGCAGTGTATGCTAACTTGGATGCAAGTTAAAAAAATAAATTAAATAAAAATTAAAATAAATAAATAAAAGCAACACATAATGGACTCTGTATTCCCTTTGGCATTTACCACAGTGCTGTGCATTTAATAGGCATTTAATAAATATCTGTTGTTGGGTGTCTAAACTATTAAATAACCTGTACCAAAACAAAACGTAAGCAAACTGTTTTTAAATAAGAAAATAAATATTCAAAATCTAACAAAGAATCTATTCACAATAGCTCTAATAATAAAAGACTTACCAAAACATCTTTTACATACTAAATCAAGTATTTCCCGAAATCGATTTGTCATTGGTGGTAAAGGTTTTAGATCAATTTTCCTGAAATCCTCTGGACAATCATTTTTTGAATGGCCATCTTTTTTGCAGATGCTGCATACTATCGTTGGTGGCTATACAAACGTAAAAAAAAAAAAATTATCTAATAAACTATTGAGGGACTTCATCACCACTTAGAAAGCAGGTCCAAAAAGACTCTTCTATGTAACTCAATTCTGATAACCTGTGCTTTCAGGAGGTTAAAGAAAAAAAAGCATATAAATAAAATGCAGTATTAAATGTAAAAAACACATTTTTGAGCAAACACTTTAATGTTTCTTCCCCACTAAAATGGTATTATCAAGATGAGATTTACCCAAATACATAAGATACAGAAAATACCTGAAGAGGTAATACATATGGGTTAATGCAAACATTTTGGTCAGCTCCCAAAATGAAATCTGTGCATTAATTTTAACCTACTAATATCTTTAACAACGTAGACTATAAAGAAATTTCATGTTTTTTTTTATGTTTATTTAATTTTGAGAGAGAGAGACAGAGAGACAGAGAGTAAGTGAGGGAGGGGCAGAGAGAGGGAGACACAGAATCAAAGCAGGCTCCAGGCTCTGAGGTGTCAGCACAGAGCCTGACGCAGGGCTCAAATTCACGGACTGCGAGATCATGACCTGAGCTGAAGTCAGACACTTAACTGTCTGAGCCACCCAGACGCCCTGATTATAAAGAAATTTCAAAAAAAGGAAGGAAGAAAAGAAAAGAAAGAAAAGAAAAGGAAAGGAAAGGAAAGGAAAGAAAAGAAAAGAAAAGAAAAGAAAGAAGAGAAAAGAAAAAAGAAAAGAAAGGAAAAGAAGAAATAAGAAAAGAAGGGAAAGAAGGGAAAGAATGGAAGGAAAGGAAGAAAGGAAGAAATAAATTTGAAGTGGCAGTTTTCATTTCACTCCAAACACTTTCTATCTTCATAGTCAATTGTAAAACCCTCCACTTGGCTAGTTGGTTCAATTTATTACATTAGCATGGTACTCAAGAAACCAAACTGTAAGGCTGACCTCTAAAAATAACTTTGCTTCATACAAGGAATAACTCTTATGCAATAGCCACAAAGTTAACTGCAAACCCTATACCACCATTTAAAATGTATTCCAATGGTGGGGCACCTGAATGGCTCAGTCAGTTAGGCATCCAACTCTTGGTTTCGGCTCAGTTCACGATGTCACAATTTTGGGAGCTCAAGCCCCACATTGGGATCTGTGCTGGTGTGGAAGCCTGCTTGGGATTCTCTCTCTTCCTCTCTTTCTGCCCCTCCCCCACTCACTGTCTCAATCTCTCTCAAAATAAACTTAAAAATTTTTTTAAATAATAAAAAAATTAAATTAAATAAGATGTATTCCAATGGACTATCAGACAGGTAGTTAAAACAGTAAAAATGTATCCCAACTACTTAAACAAAACACATAGTGAAGGAAGAGCACCACTCCTTTCTTTATTGTAATATGCCTAGATTTCAAAGAGCTTCCTCCCCCAGGATTAGCTTAGATATTTACCTAGCCATGACCTCTGATGCAAATTACATACAAAAACCTCTACTTGTGGCAATGCTGTGCTATAGGCTAATTAACAGTACCATGGGAATTTTTCTTAGCTTTCAAAACTTCTTTTTAAAAGATTTATCAGAAAATACTAGAAAAATGTTACATATATCTAGAAAAAAAATTTAATTGGATAAATAGTTATCTTAAAATAACTGGGTGGCTCAGTCGGTTAAGCATATGACTTTGGCTCAGGTAATGATCTCACTGCTCATGAGTTCAAGCCCCGCATAGGACTCTGTGCTGACAGCTCAGAGCCTAGATAGATCCTGTTTCCAATTATGTGTCGCCCTCTCTCTCTGCCCCTCCCCTGCTCACATTGTCTTTCTCAAAAATGAAATAAAATGTTAAAATAAATAAACATTAAAGAAAAAAGATAAGTTTTCAAGGGGTATAAGAAGTATATGGGGCGCCTGGGTGGCTCAGTCAGTTAACCATCTGATTTCAGCTTAGGTCATTATCTCAAGGTTCACGAGTTCAAACCCCGCGTTGGGCTCTGTGCTGACAGCTCAGAGTCTAGAGCCTGCTTCTGATTTTATGTCATCCTCTGTCTCTGCCCCTCCCTCATTCATGTTCGGTCTTTCTCTCTGTCGGTCAGTCTCTCTCTCTCTCCCTCTCTCTCAAAAAAAAAAAACATTTTAAAAATTTACAAAAAAAAAAAGCATACACTGCAGTTATATAATTCAGAGGGTTTTCTAAAAACCTGCCATTTAATCTATCCTTTCTACAGTCCACATGTCCTAAACACCACAACCTAAAAAAAAAAAAAATGCAATATATGTATTCTTACAAAGAATAAAGAAGCACAGCTTAGTAATTAGGTTAAAAAATTTTAAGCTTGTCAATAAATAATTATTGATAAAACAATAAAACTGGGTAACTTTCTAGATTTTTGAAAAAACATTCTTCTTGGTTTACACATGACCTATATAATCATTTTTTCATCTTGGGTGCTGATATTTCAATTATGTACCCTGCAATTGAAGCAATGTGACTTAGCTAAACCTTTCTTTTATTAACAAAGTAGTCACTGCTTATTTTCTGTTATTGGGTATTTTATTTTCTATAATTTATCAAGTTGAAGTTCAGACTATCCCACTTGAACAGTAGAAAAGTTAAGACTCCATTAGTTTATAAAGGATATGCCAATATCCAAAGGAAAGCTCAAAGGCAGAGAAGAATCTGAATTCTTCACGCTTTTGGTTCCTGATCTTAGTTTCTGCTCAACTATCTTCATTAAATTTATATTCTATGTGGCTCAGTTGGTTATGCGTCTGACTCTGGGTCTCGGCTTAGGTCACGATCTCATGGTTCGTGAATTCAGGCCACGTGAATTCAGGCCCTGTGCTGACATCGTGGAGTCTGCTTGAAATTGTCTCCATCTTTATCTGCCCCTCCCCCGCTTGCTCTCTGTATCTTTCTCAAAATAAATAAAAATTTTTAAAAATTTTTTAAAAATTTATATTCACCCACCCCATAGGGGTAAAAACCACCTTTAAAGTGGAATACTATTAGAATTTACAAACCTTATAATCTTCTTTGTGGAAGATAAAGTAAACATATACATAGAAAATTAACAAAATTTAAAATATTTGCTGCTTTTGCCAAACTGATCTTTATAAAATGCCTGATGAATCCTTTCATATATGAGAAAGTTAAGCAAACCAACTAGTAATAGAGTACTGAAACCTTTTGAGGTTTTACATACATTCTTTAAAGACAACTACAGAAAAAAATAAAAAAAGGAAAAGTGAAAATATACACCAAAATATCAATGGAAAATAACAGTCTACCATCATAGAAGCTATTTTTACATTTCTGAATCTAAAAACTATAAATACAGTCCTACAACAACCACAAAATCTTACAGACTGTTTACAAACGGTATCCTACCTTGCCAGAGGTTAAAATAAACTTATCAAACACATAATATAATTCCTGGGTGGGGTGGTTATCATCATCATTAAAGTCAGAAGCATCTTCTGTAGCTTTGCAGTTGCAGGAGGTAGCAGATGTATCAGTGCTCACAATCTGATGTGAACTCTCTGTTTCTATATTTGACTGGCAGTCTGTACCAGAAGATTCATCTGGGTCAGGGGATTTATAACCAATGCAATTACACTGGCTGAATTCCTTTTTTAGACAGGTTTCTGACGGTGCTAAATCATCTTGTTTCTTAATTGATTTTGGCTCTAATTCACTGCCTCCACTGGTAGAAAGAGATGAAGATTCCTGTCCAAGTTCAGCCAAATCTAGCTCATTTACCAACAAACTGTCATCTTCAGTAATACATCTCTGTGATGTACATTCCATTTCATCATATTTATCAGGTTGACCTCTTTCAGCATTTATTTTTTCTGTGCTTTCTCCATGTAGAATGCAACAACTGGATGCCATATTGTCAGACTTCACTGGTTTCTTATTGCTTATTTTTCCCTTCTCTTTTTTCATGGAATCCACTGTAGATTTATTTCCACCCTTCCTCTGAGGACAGGCAAAATACCGATAAGCTGCCCTGAATCTCTCCACAACGTATTCATAAACAAGCTGGCTGTTTAAGCTCCGTGCAACATTCCTCTTAACTGAAAATGGATCTAGTAAAAAAAGAAATGGTCAGTAGCTAAGTATCCATCAACGAACTACAATTCCAAGCTTACCCAAACAGATTGAAACTGCTATATTCTCAGCACAGTACATTCTCCCAAAGCTTTTTTAACCTAAGGTCAAAGTGAGAGTTCCTACAAACTGAGTAGGAAAAATACAAGAGCAACATCTTTTCCTTTCTTCTGTCATAAAATAAAAAATTAAAAGGAAAAGAGAGAAAAGAATAAGGTTAATTAATGAGAGAATGGCCAAAGAGACCAACTCAATAATTACACAATTTTTTTTTAAATTTATTTAAGTACTCACTACAACCAACATGGGGCTCAAACTCACAACCCCGAGATTAAGAATTGCATACTGTTGCAGACACCATGGTAATTACAAAATTACAATGATAAAACTGGCAGAAAAAGCCATGCCATTTATACCTTCCTGAACTGTTACTGAATAAAATTTTCCAAACCTCTAGGACCCATTAATAATTTTCATCTCTTATCATAACATTCTTTAGCGACATGCTCCTTGCAACTTAAATAAATGATAACCTAAAATTCTTAAAGCTTCAAGTTAAAAAGTACGGATTTTGGGGAGCCTGAGTGGCTCAGTCAATTAAGCCTCCAACTCTTAGATTTCAGCTCAGGTCCTGATCTCTGTGAGATTGAGCCCCGTAGAGGCTGGGCATGGAGCCTGCTTAAGTTTCTCTCTCTTGCTCTGCCCTTCCCCTGCTCATGGCCACTCACTCTCTCTAAAAAAAACAAAAAGGAAATACTGATTTTAACATTTAACTTCAATGAGTTCAAAAAATTAAAGAAAGGAAAAATTGAAAAGTAGGAAGAAAGAGACCAAAGAAAGTAAAAATTAAACCAAAAGTTAAATTTTTTTTTTTAAACTCTAAGGTCTTTTCTTTTTTTTTTTTAACGTTTATTTTTATTTTTGAGACAGAGAGAGACAGAGCATGAACGGGGGAGGGTCAGAGACAGGGAGACACAGAATCTGAAACAGGCTCCAGGCTCTGAGCTGTCAGCACAGAGCCCGACGCGGGGCTCGAACTCACAGACCGTGAGATCATGACCTGAGCCGAAGTCAGCTGCTCAACTGACTGAGCTACCCAAGCGCCCCCCAAAAGTTAAATTTTAATCCAGTCTAAAATGAGTATATATCAACCACATTTTCATTATTAAGAAAATATAAAAGACTTCTAAATGTTTATGGGTTTTTGGATTTTATAAACCTAAAATACAAATATGCCTCAGGAAAAAAGAATACATGGATGACAGCCAAAAGACAATGCACATTTTCTCCACTACTGAAGATCATTAAGTAAAAGGATTAACAGGACAGGCTTCAGAATGTTAACAGGTTTGGGCATCTGTGACTTTTTGCTGTTATCTAAATCCACAGGCTGTTCTCTACACTCAAAGGCCTTTCCTGGCCTTTTTACTCCTTGTAGAAGAAGAAAAAGACAAGAGAAAACAAATTATGATAGTTATAGGCTTCAGAGCTCATTGATTTACTGTATGTAAGTGTACAAGATGTGAGTAACTGAGTGTATAAGAATATTTGTGGGTTTAGGGGTGCCTGGGTGGCTCAGTTGGTTAAAGCATCTAACTCTTGATTTTGGCTCAGGTCATGATCTCCTGGTTCATGAGATCAAGCCCCGCGTCAGGCTCTGCACTTACAGAGTAGAGCCTGCTTGGGATTCTCTCTCTCCTCACTCTTCCCCTCCCGTGCTTGCCCTCTCTTTCTCAAAAACAAATAATATATTAATATCATTAACATTTTTTAATACATTTTTAAAAAATTATTTGTGGGTTGGGGTGCCTGGGTGGCTCAATCGGTTAAGCTTCCAACTTTGGCTCAGGTCTTGATCCTGCAGTTCATGTGTTTGAGTCCCATGTCGGGCTCTGTGCTGACAGCTCAGAGCCTGGAGCCTGCTTCGGATTCTGTGTCTATCTCTTTCTGTCCCTTCCCCACACATGATCTGCCTCTCTCTCTCTCAAAAATAGAAAAAACATTAAAATTTAAAAAAAAATATTTATGGGTCAGAGAAGGCCAAAAGAGGACTGAGGGAACAGAAAAATATGTAGTCTAAGCAAACTAAAATGATGGACAGAAATTCAATTTCCTATCTATAAAAGTGAGTGAAATGCTGCATGATTTAAATTTTCTAAAAACCACTCTATCAATTTGCATCCCTAAAGATCTTAATATTCTTGGGATTTAATATGAAACTTTTTGTCAACATCAATTTTTTTTTCTTCAAATCAATCTTTTTTTTTTTTTAATCTTTAACCATATTTAAGCTGAGGTGCTTTTTTTTTATGTTTTTGAAGTATAACTGACATACAATGTTACATTATAGTTTAGGTGTACAACATAGTGATTCAACAATTCTGTAGTTAATGCTATGCTCACCAGAAGTATAGCTACCATCTGTCACCCTACAATGCTATTACAACACCACTGGCTGTATTCTGTATATATACTCCAATGACTTACACATTCCATAGAGATGAGGTTAGAGGACAATGAAAACCTGTATTTTAAAGTTATACTTTAACATAATTTTATGACAGAACCTTATAGGAATAAGATTGTTCTGAATAACTATTCTATGTGTCTATATTTTTGAAGTTTTTCATAACTAAAAAATAAACATAAAGGTATGTAATAAGCTAATAATCCTAACGAATATAGTATTTATAGATTGGAAACCTTAAAGTAAGTATTAATCCTATAAAACTATCATGGACTTGATAAAGAATTTATCTAAAATATATAATGACAACCTAGTGGTATATATAGTGCTATAAAGCCAAGGGATGTAATTTATAGCACTGTATTAGAAACAGATGATGAATAGCACACAATAACATATTCTCTAAATGAAATATAACGTATCATCTCACCTTCAATGGCTATTCGCCTTTTAGGCCAGTTTTTGTTTTCTCTTGTTAAAATATCTTGTATCCGTACACATATGACATATTCTTCCAAAGCAAAATCCAGTGTGTAAAATTTTAGCAGCTCTAACCATAATTGTCCCAGGGATACCTGATTTGGTGTTCCCAATGTTAAAGGAGACTAGAAAAGAAAAAATACTTTTCATTTAAGCTTCACAAAACTATAGAATGATTGAATTTTCAGTGTGAAAAGACCTAAGAGATTAACTTTACAAAAACTGAAGCATAAAGAAGTAACTTGCCAAAAAGCAGTTTGTGGCCCAGCTGGGAACATAGTCCTAGTTTACCGACTCCTAGAATTTTATGTTCTTCCCAATAAACCAGTGATTCTTAACCTTGGCTGCAAATCAGAATCACATTGGGACCATTACAGTATACTAAATACCTGAGCTTCATACCATTCCTACCTCCCATACCCTTCCCAAGATTCTGATTTAACTGACCTTGGCTACATACTAGGCCCTGGGATTTTTAAAGCCTCCTAAGTGATTCATGTGCATCCAAGGTTGCAAATCACTGCACAGCAAATACTAAACTATTATAGGTCCTTATTGCAGCAATTACTTTAAATATCTAAGTAAATGCCCTGGGCTTTCAAAAGCTAATTCCTTCATTCGGCAAACTTTATTTAGAACCTACTATGTCCTGTGCTGAGGATATAAAAAATAATGAGAGCTCACGCTTAAACATAATGGTCACCATGCATCATTCACTCCTTTAAATGCTGCAAATACAGTAGCTATTAATTCTAACAATTCTATGAAGTAGATACTACAGGGCAAGGATTTGACTCAGGACCACCTGGCTACTGATTTTGTTGCTAATCACTACACCTACCATACTGCCACTCAAATAAGGTGAGGTTCTCCCTTCACAGATTATTAGAAGAGGAAGAAACAATTTAACAATTACAGTAAAGACTCTGTGCTAAAATGGGCCTCTAAATCGGGGGGGGGGGGGGGGGGGGGTAGTTAACAAAAGAGGTAATACCTGAATTCTAAAGGAATTAGCTAGATGAAGACTGGCTAAAAGTGACCACTAAGGAGCATAAAGACATGAAACAGTCATTCACTCATTCAATTCTACAACTATTCATTGAGTACCTACTATGTGCCAGGCACTTGGGATATATCCGTGAAAAAAAAACCAACAACCTTGCCTTAGTATATCTTACTTTCTAAGGAAAGAAGATAACAAACAACAACTTAATAAGTACATTACATAGCAAGTTACAAAAAGGAAAAGTGCTGTGGAAGTAAGAAAAAGTCGAGTAGGTTTAGTAAAAAGGGGATGGGAGTATGGAGCAGGACATGGTTTCAGTGAAACAGAGTGGTCAGGATAGTCTTGCTCAGAAGGTATCATTTGAAGAAGAGGGAAAAGTGTTCTAGGAATAGGGAACAGATAGACCAAACACACTAAATAGAAGTGACTAGCTTTAAAAAGAAAACCATGAAAGCTAATGTGGTAAAGAAGGGAAGAAGAGAAGAGGAAAACAAAGAGCTAAAGAGTCAGCTTTTATTCTAAATTAAATGAGGAGTGACTGAAGGGTTCTGAGTGTGGAGAGGAGGAAGGACATGATAAGACTTAAGTTTTTGAAGAACCATTCTGCCAAGAAGTGGTCAAATTCTGAAAATATTTTGAAGCAGAAATGACAGGATTTCCTGACAGACGTGATATGGGGCATAAAAGAGAGAAGTAAAGGATGATTCCAAGGCTTCTGACTAACTGAAAGGATGCAGTGCCATCAACTGAGATGCAAAAACTGTACGTGGAGCAAGAGGAAGACCAGGAGTCCAGTTTCAGGCATGTTAAGTTTAAGACATCTGTTAGGAGGGAGCCTGGGTAGCTCAGTTGGTTAAGGGTCCGACTCTTGATTTTGGCTCAGGTCATTATCTCACACTTCATGAGATCCAGCCCCATGTCGGGGCTCTGCTGGCAGTGTGGTGCCTGCTTGCGATTCCCTCTCTCCCACTCTCTCTGCCCCTCTCCTGCTCATGCACGTGCATGCAGGCTCTCTCTAAATAAATAAATAAATAAATAAATAAATAAATAAATAAACAAACAAACAAACATTAAAAAAGTAAAATAAAAAAAAAGACATCTCTTAGACATCTAAGTAGAGAAAGTATATAGGCAGTTGGAGATACAACTATAGAGTTCAGGAGAGAGGTTTGGCCAAAGATTTAAATTTGGGAGTATCATACAGATGGTATGTAAAATGCATGCAACTGAATGAGATCACCAACAGAGTGCAGATAGAGAAGAAAAGCAGTGAGAAGGGAGGATCGAGGACTGAGCCCTGGAGCATGCCACCATTAGGAGACTAGAGAGAAAGGGAGAAGACAAAGACAGCAAAGGAGACTGAGAAGGAACAATCTGCCATGGGTGTGCTACCCTGAAAGTTAAGACATTTTTCAGAAGGGGCACCTGGGTGGCTCAGTCGGTTAAGCGTCCGACTTCAGCTCAGATCATGATCTCTCGGTCTGTGGGTTTGAGCCCCACATCAGGCTCTGTGCTGACAGCTCAGAGTCTGAAGCCTGCTTCGGATCCTGTATCTCCCTCTCCCTCTGCCTCACGTCTGCTCATGCTCTCTCCTCATCTTTCAAAATTGAATAAAAGCTTAAAAAAAAAAAAAAAAAAAAAATTAAAAAAAAATTCTTTTTTTCAGAGAAGAAAATAATCAACTGGTAAATATGGCTGATAAGTCCAAAGAGATAAAAACTGAGAAGTGACAACTGGATTTAGCAATGTGGAGGATAACGACATTTGATGATACAAGTTTTGGTAGACTGACAAGGGTGAAAGACTGAATGCAGTGAGTTAATAGGAAACAGAAATCAGAAATAGTGAATGTGGACAATTCTTTCAAGAAGCTGTACTGCAAACGGGTGCAAAGAAGTAACTGGGAAGGAAAATGATGTCCTTATTTTGCTTTAAAATGGTGGCGGGGTGGGGGAGGAGGCACCTGTGTGGCTCAGTCAAACAACTGAGTCTTGATTTTAGTTCTTTCGTGATCTCAGGGTTTGTGGATCAAAACCTTGCCCCTCACCCATCCCCCCAACGCTGGGCGTAGAGTCTGCTTAAGATTCTCTCTCTTCCTCTCACCACGTGTTCTATCAAAAAAAAAATAATAATAATAATAAATTAAATTAAATGGGAGAAATAAAAGCGTGTTTGATTCAATAAAGAATGAAAAATTGCTAACTTAGGCAGGAAAGAGAAGAATTGCTAGAGCAAAGTTCTAGTATAAACAAGAAGGGATGGGATTAAATACACAAGTGTAGAAAATGACTTTAGATAGCAACTAGGGAAGTTCCTTTATGAAAGGAGGCATCAAAGCAGACTATGTGAATGTAAATAGTAGCAGGCGATAGTGGGAGTATGTAGAAGTTCTTTTGACTGCTTCAGTTTTCTCAGTAAATAAGCAAAAGCATTAGCTAAGTATTGGTGGTTTGAGAAGAGAGTAGAAAGAAGTCTAGGAAAGTAGGAGTGTTGAAGGGACTAAGAATAAATGTTCCGGGAACTACATAAAATTCAATATAGCTGGAGTAATCATTTCAGTAATGCTTACATTTCTGTAGTAATATGTCTATTTCAGAAGACTACATACTTCTGGAGGACACAATGGCTATTCATCTTTCGTTCTCAGGGCCTCAAGATAATGTCTGGCACATAGCAGGTCCTTAATAAATGAATGTTGAATGATTAAATAAGCAAGGCACCCCCTAGGGGAGGAAAGGGCCTTTATTTTTCCACCAATCTGGCAATATTATTCCCACATGCTAAAGTTTTGGTCACCGCCCAACTCCTGAAGGAAATTTTCCTTGTCTAAATGAAAAAGATACAAAGAATTACCATGACATGATTCAAACAATACACGTCTTCCAAAATGAGGTATAAATTCATTAGAGAATCTCAGTACTGAAAAACTAAACCAGATCAACCCCTCACTTTACAGATGAGGAAAATGAGGCCAAGAGGCTTACGCAAAGTCAGTCCAGTCAATCTACTATTAAAATAGCTTCAATCGAAGGCATCACAAATCCTACAGATAGAAAAGCCAAAAACAAAAACAAAAAAAGCTTACTTTGCCATGTTTTTCCTTCATGGCATTACTTTGGTTGTCTGTTTCTGTCTTCTTGGTATCATCTTTTGGTTGGTCTGCCTTAGCTTTGTTTTCCTCAGCAATTGAGTTTTTCTCAGTTGCACTACTTGAATTATATTCCCACTTCACAAACTTCTCTTCTACTATGCCCTTCAGCTGAAAGTCATCCATTCTTTTTGGGTCAAAGCCTTCAATCTATATAAAAAGGCATTCCAAATTGGTAGTGGAAAAATTATTTACAAAAAAAAAAAAAGATGGACAAACAGACAAACCAGAATTCCAGCTTAATATGTTTGAACAGAGCACTCTGCAAGAGCAAACTACGTATATACATGCAAATATATGTCACAAATTCATGCTTACCCAACTTCCAAGTAAGCAAGGAAGAAGAGGGGGTTTTCTTTGTTGTAGAAAAAACATCACCATTAAAGCAAAACAGTAAGAAGGGATTCCGCCATCAGTTTGGGAGTCAATATAGCATAACTGCAAAACGAAGGGGGAAAAAGTACTGCCATTTAGCTTTAATTTTCTTTGTTCCCCTCACAATAGGAGCAGCTGATTTTTTCCTGCTATAATCACTGTAAAACATTTAAACAATAAAAATTATAAGGAATGACCTGAAATCACACTACCCTGAGATAAAATTAACATACTGATCTTTCCATTCATTTCTTTATTGTATATAAAGTCACATATATATTTTAGTTTAATGGAATATCATACATAGTGCTTTTACTGTATACACATTTTTAAAATATTATTTTATCTTGCTTCTACTTCTGCCTCAATGTTAACAATATTCTATATACTCTTTCATGCCTTTTTCTCTATCTATACTCTAGTAATCATATACAAATATATTCCTATTTTCTATATAAATGCAGGAAATATTTTATGTTTTATGTCACTCTTACCAAAATTGTGTATTATAGACATGTCTCTGTATATTCTGTATATATTCTTCTCCCTTATAATGTACAAAGTTCCTCTAAGTCAATTAGTACAGATCTAATACATTTTTGTAAGTTTATTTATTTATTTTGAGAGAGAGACAGAGAGACAGAGAGACAGAGAGACAGAGAGAGAGAGAGAGAGAGAGAGAACGCTGACATGCAGTGCCTGATATGGGGCTCAAACTCACAAACCGTGAGATCATGACCTGAGCCAAAATCAAGGGTTGGACACTTAACCGCCTGAGTCACCCAGGTACCCCATCTAATACATTCTTTTAAATGCTTAAATTACAGTCTACAATCTGGATAGCTACTCAACAGATTCCCCAGCAAAGATATTTATATTCTGTTCCCAATTACTGCCATTTTAAGCAATGCTGTAATATATTTTATCCTTATATATATTTCCTAATTACTAGTGCTTATTTATATGAGCTATATTCCCAGCACTGTGTTTACTGTATTTAAAAATGTGTGATATATCTGAATTCTAATAAATACGATTGTTTTCCAAAATCACTACAAAAATTCTTCTTTTCACCAGTAACATGAGTGTACACATACATGTTCCAACACTAAGTATTACCACTTTTTAAAAATGCCAATAGGATGTATAAGATGTAATTATCTAAGAATTATTTCAATTTGCATTTCCTCAATGCTAAGAGATTATACAATTTTCTTAAGTTTAGTAACCATTTAGATTTGCTCTTTTCTGAACTGCCTATTGAATCTTTTGCCAATTTTTCTATTTGCATGCACTGCCTATCACTTTGTATAGATTCATTTTACATTATAGTTAATAACCCTTTATAGCTGATATATGCACTTCAACAATGTTATTTTTCCCAATCTGTTTTTATTCTGACATTATTTAGGGTACTTTTTATCATATAAAATATATTAATGCACATATAAATATGCTTATGTAATGCAGCTTCAAGGTTTCCTATCATGGCAAAAAGGTTTCCCCAAACTACAGACAACATATACATACTCTTAAGTGTTCTTCTAAAATTTTGATTTTTCATTTAAGTAGAATTTATTTTTGCATTTAGTGTCCTAAGGATCCAACATTATTTTGTTTAAGAAATATACAGTGTGACACCACCATTTAACAAATAAACCATTGTTTTATCACTGAAATCTTTCATTTTTTCATTACATTAAAATTTCATTATAGTAGGATCTACTTCTGGGCCTTCTATTCTGTTCCACAGATCTATTTGTCTATCCCTACGGCAATGGCATATACTTGACTAAAGCAGTTTTATAGTGGTAAAGTAGGTCCCGTTCACTAGTCTTCTCTTTTTGAATTCTTTTGGCTATTCTCATTCTTCCATATTAACTTTAAGATCATTTTATCAACTTTTAAAAAAACTCTTGGTAATTAGAACTACTGTACATTTGAAAGTTAAATTAAGGCAATATTACATTTTAAGGGTACCATTTCCCTATCTGAGATCTTTGTATCTTTACATTTTCCAAAATTTTTGGAGTTGTCATCAATTACTCACTTCCCCTCCACTCTCATATCCAATACCTCTACAAGTCCTACCTCCAAAACCATCCCAAATGAGTCTGCTATGCTTCATATCCATTCTAACCCTGCAAAGACCATTATCACCTCTGGCTGATATATTACAGCAGCCTGCTTACTGGGCTCCCTATTTATAATCTTTACCCCAGAAAGATCTTTTCAAAGCATAAATCACATCAAGTCATACACCACTTTTAAAACTCTTCCCGTGCTTTCTCGCCACAATGAAAATCCAAATTCCTTACCACAAGAACTTTCACTCTCACTTGCTTCATTCCAGCCACTCCTGCCTTCCCTTCTGTTCCTCACAAGCTCATTTGTACCTTAGAAGCTTTGTACTAGCTATTTGTTGGATGCTATTCCCTCAGACTTTCAAGTGGCTGGTTACTCATGCTCTGAGTTTAAATATCACTTTCCCTAACCATCTAGTGTAATGTCACTCTCATATCACATCATCTCATCTTTACAGTACTAAACTCTACCAGATATTGTGTTACTTATATATTTGTTTACTGGCTGATTCTTCCACAAATATGTGAGCTTCCTGATAGCAGGACCCTACATAATCTTGTTAGATGTTTCCAGCACCTAGAATATATCTAGCCCATAGGAAGCATTTAACAAATGTTTGCTGAATAAATGAATTTGTTCGGATTTCACTTTTACCTATCAATAATATAATTTGCTTCCTGTACCCTTGTTATTAAATTTATTCTTTAGTATTCTATAATTTGTGACATGGTCACAAAGGTAATATTTTTGTTTCCACTCTACCAGGTTATTTTTATGACAGAGAAAACCAATTACTGCATATTTAGTCATCTTACAAATTCCCTTATTAATCCCAATAATTTTAAAAAAATTTTTTAAACGTTTATTTTTGAGAGAGAGAGACACACACACACACAGTGTGAGTGAGGGAGGAGCAGAGAGACAGAAAGACACACAATCAGAAGCAGGCTCCTGGCTCTGAGCTGTCAGCACAGTGCCCAACGTGGGGCTCGAACCCACAAACCACAAGATCATGACCTGAGTTGAAGTCGGATGCTTAACCGACTGAGCCACCCAGGCGCCCCTAATCCCAATAGTTTTTTAACTAAAGTTTTGCAGGTATACAATCATATCATTAATAAATTTTACTGTTTTTCCAATATATACATTATTTCATTTCATTTTCTTATTTTATTTTTTAAATCTCCCAAAACGATGTACAACTTCACTGGTAAACTTCTCTGTTGTATTCTTAATTCTAACACATATGGTTTGAGTAATTCACGATTTAAATGATGTTTATTTTTTTTAGTAAACAGCCTTTATTATTAATTTCCACTACTAGTTAAGAGCTTTTTTTTATGAAGAATAAGTCTTTTCAGCATCCATGTTTTTTTCCACTTCAAACTGTTAATATAATAAATTATGTTAAGAGGTTTCCTGATATTAAACCATTCGTATATTCCTGAAATCCTGCATAGTCATGGCATATAACCTTTTGTATTCCACTTGTTTATATTTCATCTAGACTTTTGCATCTATATAAGTAAGATTAGTCTATACTTGGATTTTTTTTACTTTTTATTTTTCATTCTCTTATTTATATGATAAAGATAATAATCACTATAGTTTAATGGCTTAGTAAATTTAAGAATACAGAGTCCTGGCTGGATCAGTCAGTAGAGCATATGACTCTTGATCTTGAGGCCATGAGTTCAAGCCCCATATTAGGTGTATGGCTTACTTAAAAAAAGAAAAAAAAAAGTACAATTAAAAATGAAAGGATAAAGAACACTTATAACAAGAGCTTTAATCTGGGGCACCTGGGTGGTTCAGTCGGTTAAGTGTCTGACTCTTGATTTCGGTTCAGGTCATGATCTCACAGGTTCATGAGTTTGAGCCTTGTGTCAGGCTCTGCACTAACAGCTAACAATTCCACTTGGGATTCTGTCTCCCTCTCTCTCTGTCCCACCCCTGCTTGCACACACATGCACGCTCTCTCTCAAAATAAATAAACATTTTTAAAAAATTAAATAGGGGCGCCTGAGTGGTTCAGTTGGTTAAGCGTCCAACTTTAGCTCAGGTCATATCTCACAGCTCGTGGGTTTGAGCCCCACGTCAGGCCCCGAACTGACAGCTCAGAGCCTGGAGCCTGCCCAGATTCTGTGTCTCCCTCTCTCTGCACCTCTCCCGCTCATACTCAGTCTCTCTCTCTCTCCCTCAAAAATTAACATTAAAAAAATTTTTTAATTAAATAAAATAAATAAGAGCTTCAACTATTCCACTAGAATAAATTCTCATTTCTCCAGAGTACTATGACAGGAGTAATGGCCTAATGACTAAGTCAAGTTAACTACAAACTTTTTTGCAACTGTAAGAAACTGTTAATGTATGCTGTTAACACTATTGGACATCTCACAGAGGAGTAACATTAAGGTAGTTTAAGAGAGAGCTCTTAAAACACAGGGATCTCATAGCCAAGCTGTGGGAACAACCTTAAAGTCTATCAACAAATAAAGAGATAAAGAAAAATTGGTATACAAATACAATGGAATCTTATTCAGCCTTAAAAAAGAGAATTCTCTCATTTGCAATAATGTGGATGGGCCTACAGGACATTTTGGTAAGTGAAAGAAACTAAATATAGTAAGACAAACACTTATCTCTCTTATGTGCAGAATCTAAAACAGTCAAACTCAAAGGAGGAGAGAGGTTAGAATGGTGATTACCAGAGGCTGGAGGAGAGGGAAATGGAGAGAATTTGGTCAAAAGATACAAAATGTCAGTTATACAAGATGAGTAAGTTCTGGTAATCTAATGTATAGCATGGTGACTATAGGTAATACTACTGTTAGTATATACCTAAAATTTGCTAGGAAGGTACATCCCAAGCATTCTCAACACACACACAAAAGGTAACTATGACAGGTAACAGACTGGTGATTATTTCACAATTAATACATATATCAAATTATCAAGTTGTACAAGTTGTATTTACACACACACACACACACACACACACACACACACACACACACACACACACCCTGCCTAGGGATCTCTTTTTTATCCTTGTATGAGTATTTTTTAATTGCCTGTCAGCTGGGCCTCCGGAATTTTTTAAACTAAATTATAACTGACACATTACATTAGTTTCAGGTGTACAACACTGTGATTCAACAACTCTATATGTCATGCTATGCACACCACAAGTGACTATACTGACCATCGTCCCAATGCTATACCTTTCACCCATGTGACTTATTCATTCCACAAACGAAAGCCTGTACCTCCCACTCCTCTTCACCCAGTTTGCCCATCACCCTACCCTCTTCTCCTCTGGTAACCACCAGTTTGTTCTCTGTATTTATAGGCCTGTTCCTTCTTTTTTTGTTTGTTTTTTAGATTCCAGATATAAGTGAAATCATATTGTATTTGTCTTTCTTTGCCTAACTTATTTCACTTAGTATAATGCCCTCTATGACCATCCATGATACCACAAATGGCAAGGTCTTTCTTTTTTAATGGCTGAGTAATATTTCATTGTGTATGTGTACACACACACACGAGCGCGCACACACACACACACACACACACAATCTTCTTTATCCATTCATCTATCAATGGATAGTTGTGTCACTCCCTTATCTTGGCTATAGTAAATAATGCCAATAAACACAGAGGTGCACATGTCTTTTGGAGTGTTTTCTTTTTCTTTGAGTAAATACCCAGGAGTGGAATTACTGAATTGTATAGTACTTTTGATTTTAATTTTTTGAGGAACCTCCATACTATTTTCCACAGTGGCTGCACCAATTTACATTCCCATCAACCTTGCAAGAAGGTTTCTTTTACTTTACATTCTCACCAACACCAGCTATTTCTTATCTTTTGATAAGACAAAGTGTAATGGCGCTTTTTTTTTTTTTTTGGAATGGCGCTTTTGATGTGCATTTTCCTGATGATTAGTGATATTGAGCATCTTTTCATCTGTTGGCCAGCTATATGTCTTCTTTGGAAAAATGTCAATTCAGGTCCTCTGCCCATTTTTTAACTGGATTATTTGGTATTTTGGTACTGACTTGTAAAAGTTCTTTACACATTTTGGATATTAAGCACTTGTCAAATACATCATCTGCAAATATCTTTTCCCATTCAGTGGGCTGCCTTTTTATTTTGTTGATGGTTTCCTTATAAGTACAAAACCTTTTTATTTTGGTGTAGTCCTGATAGTTTATTTTTATTTTTGCTTCCCTTGCCTAAAAAAACACATCTAGAAAAAGGTTGCTAAGGCTGATGTCAAAGACATTACTGCCTATGTTTTCTTCTAAGAGTTTTATGGTTTCAGGTCTCACATTTAGGTCTTTAATCCATGTTAAGTTTGTTTTTGTATATGGTATAAGAAAGTGGTCCAGTTTCATTTTTTTCCATGTAGTGGTCTCCAGGAATTTCTTTCAGATGTCAAATACTGCTAAAATTAATTCTTTTTTTCTTTAAAAATTTTTTAAATGTTTGTTTATTTTTGAGAGAGAGAGAGAGACAGAGCATGAGTGGGGGAGGGGCAGACAGAGAGGGAGACACAGAATCTGAAGCAGGCTCCAGCCTCTGAGCTGTCCACAAAGAGCCTGACACAGGGCTCGAACTCATGAACCGTGAGATCATGACCTGAGCCGAAGTCAGACGCTCAACCAACTGAGCCACTCAGGCGCCCCTAATTCTTATGTTAACCAAAGAAAAGTGACTCTGAGTCAGGAAACTTGACTATAAAGGGCTGATAAGGCTAAATAATTTTAAAAGGCTTTACTTAAAAACTATTTCCTATTACTGGGAGGCTAAAATTAAGAGAGGAGACAGCCAGAGAATAGTCAAGAGCAATTTCATCACATCAGTTACAGAATAAATTATATTCATATACTAGAATTTTTCTGAACTCTCAAATTGTGGAAAATCTGTGCTTTATTATAAAATGTACAATGTGGCTTAAAACCTCAAGATAAATAAAGCTGTTTTAAAAAAAGTCTTTGAGAGAAAAAATACACCAGGAATTATTTCTAGGTTTCTTACAATAAACTCAGCAAATGAAAACCATGAAAAAAAGCTCTTTGCAACCAACACAAGAGCCAAAAATCAGGCACACTGTTCTGCTGGATCTAATAGAAAAGAGCCACTCTTAACCAGCTTCATACTGCATTTTTTTAGTGTACTTCATTGACTAGTACATTCAGAATCAACAGAAGTTTGAGAAATCTTCTAAGAGCCACTTTAGGAAACAAAGTTAATAGACTACATTTTTTTTTTCCAAATGAAAGTAACTTGTATGAATATCATTCATATTCTTCTCACACAGTCTACCTTAGTTGAATAAAAGAATATCTTAAGAAAACGGAAACTATTTTCTAATAACTAAACTTAGGACATAGTTAAGAAATATTATCCAAGGGGCTACTGTTTACACTTTCATCCCTTATGAAGCCACTAACCTTCCCAGAGTTGGTACACTGAGTTTCCTGAATGATAGCTATGCTTCATGTACCAGTCTCATCCCACACTCTGAGAAACCTTGGTTACTAGCGTTGTCCTCACAGACTTCACAATTTCATGGAAGAAAACAGATCACAAACAAATAAATATATGTATGGCAGGTGGTAGTAAGTGCTATGAAAAAAATAAAGCAGGGTAAAGACAGGGAGAATGATGAAGGCAATGCTATTTTATATATGGTTTCCCTTGTCAGGGAACCCTGACAAGGTAAAATTTAAGCAAAAATTTGAAAAAAGGAAAAAAGTAACCATGCTGGATATGTGTAGTAAGAACATTCTAGATGAAGAGAACAGCAAACACAAAGGTCTTGAGTTGAAAAAACCCCAACCTTAGAATTCTGACTGCTTCTCCTTACTCAACCAGCTGGTTCTGCCCCACTCCTGAGTTCAATCCTCTTATCAGAGTCCAAACAAAAAAATTCCAAGAAGAATCCTCTAGCAGTTTTTGCTCTCAATTTACTCATTTCACCACCACTCCCTTAATCCATCTTCTTTATATAAGACTGAGAATTTATACTCGTCACTACTGTAACAAGTGATGAATACTATACTGATAAGAACACACTCAGAAAGGCTAAACTCTCTCTCTCTCTCTCTCTCTCTCTCTCTCTAGTCTTTTGGACTGATAATGGTAGTGACTTTATCACTCCTCCTTACCTCCATACCAAAGAAATGACAACAAAGGATACCGCAGCCTTTCAAAATTAATTCTAATTTAAGAAACAGGTAACTGATTCTCAGCAGTTACCCGAGTAGAAATTGCTGTAGGTTATCAGTAACTTAGAGGAAAGAGAACAATGTTCTGAGACAGAGACAGGAAAAAAGATGCTAACAAAAAAACCTTGCAAACCTATGCATTAACTTGCATAACCACATCTTACAACTTTAACTTACATTAAGGGTAAAAACTTGAGCCTCATTTGTTATGTGAAAGAAAATGTTTCTGTACTACATAAAAGGAGAATAATAAAATATATCAATTACTCTGTATGTCTAGGAGACTTCAGTTTCATGTCCATAATCAGAACCTGCCACATCATTTTCTGTCTGGCACAGATAACTATTTTATCCCCATATATTATGATTTATCTTACATGTTAGTACAGGAAAAAGCCTGAGTTATCTTAAAGATAAGTACTTTTTTTTCTTCTGTTCCACTTACCTTAGCCCAGTAGCGAAAGGCTAACACCAAAGGAGTAAAAACAGGTTCCGTCTTGCCAAGAGCAGCAAGTAAATCAGTAGTGAGGCATGCCATATCATTTCCTGCACTCACTCTACAAAGTAAACCACTGTGAATGAGAAAGAAACAAATTTCACTGTATTAAAACCTTAAGAACCAGAATATTCCAAATCCTATGGTTATTCTTTCCAGTCACCATATTTTAATACCAAGGAAGTCATAATAAAAACAAATAGATTTTAATAGATTGAGAGATAACTGGAAACGACAAATCATTTCTATCACTAGAGTTCCATAAAAAGTAAAGATGTTTTCAATACTCATTTGTACTTCAGAAATGAATTTCAACCTCACTTAGTATTTAAATTCTTCAGAAATTAATTTCAAGGGGTGTCTGGTGGGTGGCTAAGTGGGTAAGCATCCAACTCTTGATTTCAGTTCAAGTCATGATCTCACGGTTCATGGGACAGAGCCCCATGTCAGGTTCTGTGCTGACAGTGCGGAGCCCACTTAGGATCCTCTCTCTCCCTGCCCCTCCCCTGCTCTTGTGAGTGAACGCATGCACTCTCAAATAAATTAAAAAAAAAAAATTTAATTTCAAAAGCAGCATTAACATTCACCAAAATTTGATTTATATCAGAGAAAAGGCATTGATCTCATCAATGTCAAGTAGTGTAACATACCTTCCTGGCTCATTCTTTTTGCTCTGCACATGATAAAAAGAAAAAATGAAATACTGAAGTAACCAGCTATACTTCTTGACTCGAATTTTTCCTATCTAAGCTTTCATGATTTTACTGATATGCTACTTTGGATTAGAAAGGACGTACATATGAACCCTCAAATAATGCTTAAATGTAAGTGAAAATAGGAGCTATATTAAAGGAGTGACGGAATTATAGTAGAGATATTTGGTGGCAGGGAGAAGAATGTATCTGAGGTTCCACAAAGAGGCAATCTGACACATTGTGGATATAAAACAAAAAACAGAAAACACTAGGAGTCAGAATACTTCCATTCTGATCCTGATTTTACTCTAAATGTTGTGAATCTGGCCAAATCATTTAATCCCTCCAGATTCCAATTTTTTAATTAGAAAATAACAAAGTTGAATTAGATCTCCATAGATTCTTCTAACTTTGAATAAGAAAATATAGTACTCTTAAAATGTAAGATATACAGGGGCGCCTGGGTGGCGCAGTCGGTTAAGCGTCCGACTTCAGCCAGGTCATGATCTCGTACTCCGTGAGTTCGAGCCCCGCGTCAGGCTCTGGGCTGATGGCTCAGAGCCTGGAGCCTGTTTCCGATTCTGTGTCTCCCTCTCTCTCTGCCCCTCCCCCGTTCATGCTCTGTCTCTCTCTGTCCCAAAAATAAAATAAACGTTGAAAAAAAAAAAAAATTAAAAAAAAAAAAAAGTAAGATATACAAGTTAGTATTCAATAAAAGAACACTTAAAGAACACTTAATTACTTCTGTATTGTTTTTATGTCTCCCACATTGATCGCAAATAGGATTATCTCAGTTTCCTTTTTGACAGGCGCTTTGCTCTCAATCCTATATACATCAGACTAAAAAGGCAACATTAGTCTTCAGTGACTCATTCAATTTCCGTGAACTAAAAATTAGATTCTAAAAGATTGTGGGCTCCTTGAGAAGAGCGGCTATTTCCTATTTATGTTTGTATCCTTACAGCAAAGCAGTATCTAACATACAGTAAATGCACAATGCTGTTGGGTGAATGAACTTCTCTAAGAAAAAAATGGAAGTTCTGCCTTACTGTGTTTTGTGTTTAATTGGTAACTCTCCTTTTTTTGACATGCTTTTAGTAAGCTTTTATTTTTAATAGATAGTATATTAATCTAAGGAGAAATCTAAAACAAAATTTTCTGGAGCGCCTGGTGGGTCAGTCAGTCAGTTGAGCGTCTGACTCTTGATTTCAGCTCAGGTCATGACCTCATAGTTCATGGGATAGAGCCCCAACTCAGAATTCTGTCTCTCCTCCTCTGTCCCTACCCTGTGCATGCACATTCGCATGTGTGCATTCTCTCTCTCAATAAATAAACTTTAATAATAAAATAAAATAAAATAAAATAAAATAAAATAAAATAAAATAAAATAAAATAAAATAAACAAAACAAAATTTTCTGCCTTGGAAATGTTCACTGTATATTTACTTGTTATTTCAAAAACTATTTTCTTTTCATTGTTACTAACCTTTTCCGATCTTTGCACACCACAACAGGAACTTTGGCATGAAAATCAGATTCCACATCTATATATAATACTAATAAGGAAAAAAATAAAACAAGTAAGCTATTGCCAACATCTGTCAAATATTTACTTTATGGTAAACATTAAGTGATAGTTTCCTTCTAAAAATCATTTGCGTTGCTTCTGTGGGATAATACACACTCCACATTATAAGCATCAACCCAACAGAATCTCCTACCTCTCTTGGTGTCATTTGCTATATATCATAAATGACAGGCACAGTCCCAAATATTGTCCAAAAATTATAATCAGCTTAAGAAGAAAGGTCTTAACATCTCTAAAAATTTGAACATTTTCCAGTAAGTATATAATCTAGTCAAAGTGATTAAACCTTCAAAAATATGGCAAACAACAAACACCACTTACTTCTATTTCCAAAGGAGTCATGAAATGAAAACCTACAATGCTTTGACAATTTAGTTGTTTTAAGTTATCCATGCAAGTAAAAGGCTAACTCTGCTGGCCCCATTTCCTGTTACTATATGAAAAGCTTGCCCTAATCAATCAAAGAGCCTAAGGAAGAAGAGGGTAAAGCACACTTCCACTCTGAAGTCTTTCTCTACATCTCCCAGGAAGGCCCCATGACATAAATGTCCAATCTGATGAAAATAGATAGTTTAATTTATTTCATCTGAAGTTAAAAGAAAATCTCTTAGTAGTACTTGTTGGGATTATTAATTTATTAAAAATTCATGTGCTGAAGATTTATATGCCAGGAATTGCATTATGCATAGTGGTTATGACAATTAATTAGTAAGACACAAAGAGCTCAATTAAGGGTTTGCAAAACATACACAAATCCTGTAAATAACAAGACAGAGATCTTAAAGGAATACAATGAAGGCTTAAAGAAGGTAATAATTTTTTAATCAGACTGAATTTTATAAACCTATGTTATGTGACTTAAGATGATCTAGTCATGTATTTAATATACGTTTGCTAGGCTGATACTGTCCAGTGAATCTAAAGAGGTAAAAGCTCTATATCTATCTCTTATCTGTAATATGCTTTAGTTTTTGTGCAGTAACAGGCAAGTATTTATTACGAAAGAAAACTATATTAAAATCCCTTTACAAGATTAGTTACATCGAATTATTTTCATAAAAACTAATTTCCCAGGAAAATGGCTAACAAGAAGCTGACAAATAATGGCGAGCTGACAGGGCAGAGAGAGAGAGAGAGAGAGAGAGAGAGAGAGAGAAACAGAGAGAGAGAAGGAAGTTAGAGCTGACTATGAAGTCAATGACAGGGTAAAGGAGGGTCAATAAGCCATCTTTTCTAAGCCAAACTGAAAATATTTTTGCCAGATATTTGTAACTCATAAAATTTAAGATGATAATAGGATTAATAACAACAATCACAGCAGCAAAAATTTAGTAAGAAGTCACTGCATGTAAACCAAGCACTTCTAAGCTGTGGCTTAACCCATTTCATCCTCCCAACAATCTTCTCATCAAAAAGATACTATACTGGACTGCCTGGGTAGCTCAGTCAGTTAAGCATCTGACATTTGGTTTCGGCTCAGGTTATGATCTCACAGATTGTAAGCTCAAGGCCCATGTTCAGCTCTGGGCTGACAGCATGGAGCCTGTTTAGAATTCTCTCTCCCCCTTCTCTCTGCCCCACCCCTGCTTGTATTCTCTCTCTCTCAAAATAAGTAACCTTAAAAAAAGAAAAAAAACCCACACTATATTACTGCCATTTTATAGATGAGAAAACTGAAGCATTAACACTTCAGTAATTTGTCAAAGGATACAACCAATAAGTGGCAGAAGTAAAATTTGAGCCCAGTTAAGTCTGGCTCCATATCCTGAGCTCTTAGGCATTTACTTTTAACAAGAAAAGCAATAAATAAAAAAACAAGAAAATAATATTGTACTACCTGACTTAGGGGGTGGTTTAAGACAGATGTAATTTAAAAACTTTTTTATTTTGAAAGTATTTTTACCTATACGAATGTCCATTTTACATCAAAAACAATCCAGACAGACAAGAAAGATATGAGAAACATACTAGGTATGACTTGGTTGATGTAATATAAATGATTAATTAAATTATTATTTTAAGTGGAAAAAAAAAATACTTACTCAATGCATGCAGCACACATTTTTTCCCAAGTCTCTCCTAAATCTTCCTTCATCAGTGACTTCCTAATGATTACAGGTTTTCTGTCTTCTTTTACACAAGAAATGCCCATAACATTTTTAAATTACCCAATAGGCAGTACTTTTTTACATACCAATTTTAAATATACTTTTTATCTAATGACATGTAAATTTTATAGCACACCTATTCAACAAATATGTAAATGTATGTAATATAATGACTCATATATGCTACTACAAGTGTTAAACTTGGTTAGCCATATATAAAAAACACAGTGCACATACCCTCAAAGAATTTTCTTTAGAAAGACAAAAAAAAAGAAACTCACCACTTTTTTTTAAAATCCCAAGCACTTGTATCAGAAGATCTGGATGATTCATCTAAAAAAATTCAAAGTAAATCAATATACTAATTTCAAAGTTCAAGGTGCAAACATTAGAGAGAATTCGATTTCATTAAATATTTAAATAAAACCAATCTATTTTAAAATAATGAAAAAAGAATAGTTAAAACACTTTTATGGTAACATATCTTGTTCATGGAACTAGAATATAATAAATCATGTAGTGCTATTCTTCCAGCAATATTTCTAGAATTAATAAGTTCTTAGAATGAGAAAAGATTCTGGAATTTCACAGCAAAATAAACAGAAAAGAAACCAGTTTGCCAAATAGCCTTCAAAGAGAAGTTGTTGAGATAGGAAATTTAAGAGATACTGGTAACTGGCAGCATGGTTAAAAGGTTTAGATTAAATACTACTTTAAAATACAAACTTGTCAAATGCTTAGTTTAGTATGTACTTTGCTGCTAAAGTATTTAATAATCATATACTAATGGTAAGTAAATAACTGTATGAGATAAGAAGTTAAAACATCAAGTTTTCACCTAAATCATTAATTTTCACCTAAGCATTAAAATTATTTAATAACATGTAAAATGTCAACCAACTATTTTAATTGTTTCATAGGTCAATAAATAAATAATGTTAGCAGTGCTAATCACTACTTATGGTAAGTACCCAGAATGTACCAGGCACACTATACAAAAATGTTTGGTATACAGCATCTTATTTAATATAAAAGTTATTATTATCCCTGTTTTAGAAATTAAAAAACTGAGTCATAAAAAGGCCAAGTCACTTGCTCATTGCAGCCAAGACTTGAACACAGAAGTATGATTTTAAAGTTATTTTCACTTTCTATACTGCCTACAAGTGATAACTATTCAACACCATCAAATATGTACAAGCATTTTCCCTTTTTACTGCATTCCCCTGCTTCCTTCTTTCTCTCCCTTATTTTTATTCCACCTATATCTAGTACCTAATAGTTTCCAAAATCACATTTAATTACACTATAAACCAAAATCTTATAGTCCCCTACACCTTCTCTAAAAAGACAATCAACTAAAAATTACCAAGTACTAGTTAAGAACCACATAAAAAAGTGTTTTCATAATTACTTACCCTGGGAGGAAATTTTATATCTATATTAACATCACTACTTTTCAGAGCAAACTTAGTCAGAGATGAGCCATACAACCTAAGTGAACACTCTGGAAATAAAGGAAAAAATATGAAAGCATGAAATAGTGTGCAAATATGAGAAATTTCTTAAAAACGATAATAGGAAAATTACATATATTTCAATTCTGTGTCTTCAATTCTAGGACAACATTTACAGAAGAATGATATCCTTTCTAACTGATCTGCAAAAAAATAAAAATGTTTCTCAGTTATGGGATTCAGGGACAGAGAAGGAAGAAATTACTCATAAAAGTCCAGTGTTTACACACAAAATATTAGTAATAGTTCATTTAGGAATGACTAGAAGTATGTTTGATATTTAATATGTAACAGTGAAAATGTACTAACCTAGGTATAGCTACTGTCATAAACTACATTTATTTACTCTTAGATATTTATATTTATGTAAGAGATAATAGCACTTTAAATGGGGAAGGGATCATAGACATTGAATGCCAATGCTCTTTAAAAATACAAAATGAAGGCTCGTCACTTGATATTATAAACCTAAACTGCCCCCCCAAGAAAAAACAAAACACAAACAAAAAACCCTGTGGTGTTTCAAGATTTCATAGACCAAAATATATAGGAATAATAACATACAACTTATATCTTTTTCAAACTATCAAATACATTATTCAAAAATCATCGTAAGGTAAATTTTAAAAGGATCTCACCAGAGGGCAAGTTGAAAATAACATGATTGAGACTACTCCAGCAGGTTCAGTTTCTTAGAAAGTGTGAGTTTATACTCATTTGTATAGATAGAAGTCTACTGTTCAAGTTCACAAAACGTCTGAAAATCACTGAAATCATTAACATCATAAAAACTTCCTTTCTGTCCATTTTTTAATATATTTTACTTATTTTTTTAAAGTAGGCTCCACAGGGGCGCCTGGGTGGCTCAGTCGGTTAAGCGCCCGACTTCAGCTCAGGTCATGATCTCATGGTTTCTGAGTTTGAGCCCCATGTGGGACTCTGTGCTGACAGCTCAGAGAATGGAGCCTCCTTTGGATTCTATGTCTCCCTCTCTCTCTGCCCCTCCCCCACTCATGCTCTGTCTCTCACCTTCAAAAATTAAACATAAAAAAAAAAAAATTTAAAGTAGGCTCCACACACAACATGGGGCTCGAACTCACAACCCCAAGATCAAGAGCTGCAGGCTCTACCGACTGAGCCAGCCAGGTGTCTGCATTTTTCTTCTCAAAATAGTAAATTATGTCTGTATATAATTTAAAATAGTATTCATTATACTTTAGGGAGAAAACCACATTACAGACATAAAATGAAATGAAAATGTTTTCCATTTTTTAATTTCAATTTTATATTTTCTTATAAATCTCACAAATGGCTCTATATAAAACTGTAATTTGTCAACTGTCCAAAATCCCGCTGGTGGTGAGAAATAAGTTTTATTGAATAGACATCTACTTAAATTCAATATCGATGCAAAAACAGTACTAAGTGTTAAGCAAATATAATCTTTATATAAATGTCTACAATAAACCTGGCACAACTCCCCCTTACACCAAAAATATAAGCTTTCTGTAAAGAAAGAGCAGAGTCAAAAAGAAATAAAAGGGCAAATTTTACTTGTAATGACCCTACTTAAAGTAAATTAATTTTTCCCCACCATCGGCCATAAGAATCTTTTTCAGTGACTAGCTGGAATATACGCACTGAAAATAATATAATTAAAATGTCCACTCAGAAGTCAAAGATACTGAAAAATAATATAAAATATAATATTTGACCTATAAGAAATTTTCCTATATCTGACATTTTAAAACTCTTCTTATTGTCATAATTCTCTATTTTACTTTTCTGAAATATTTCCCAAAAACTCACTTATAAAATAATTAAATTCATCTACTTTTAAGATGGGAGAAACAAACAGAAAGGAAACATTAAGAAATTTACACTAAGTTTAGCAAGAAGCAAGGGGAAAAGTTGTATGATTTTACTAATTAAGCATAAAGCTTATCTGTACCTGGTAAAAATGTTGTTATAACCTTTGACATTTCCTCCACAATTTCCTGACGGACTCTGAGGTCATCATCTGTTATTCCGTGTTCTTTTGCTAATTCAATAACTGCAACACTTAAAGCAGCCAAGTGGGCAGGGGAAGGAGGTGGCAGAGAACGAAGCTCACTTTCTTCCTGTTTTTCCTATTAATGGAACATTTAACAATAACATAAAAATTTTTTTTTCTACTTGAATGTCCTTATATTTAGGATAGAAGAACATAAATATATTAACTCAACAAATATTCACCTTCTATATGCCAGATTTAATTTAAGACACCTAGGATATGGAAATGAACAAGAGACAGAAATGTTGTAAGTACTGGAAGATTAAGAAGCCTTTGGGGGGAGGTTATTATTAAACATTAAAAACTAAAACTTGTTCTACTGTACTGTCTTCATAAATTCTGAAATGCTACATCAAAGCCAAAATACTGTAAGTAAAACACTTAGCTGATAATTCTGTGGATAATTTTGCTGCAGCAAAAAGATTGTTTCAGATGGAGGAGAAAGTCTTGAATCCTCTCTGATCTGCACATGATAGCAGATTAAACGGTCACAGGAAAACATCCTAGACACTATCATCACATTTGTTATACACAATACCATTTACATTTGATTTCTTTCTGTTCTTTTATCCATCTAATACTAGGCAAAATGTTTCCCAAAACCCTGATTCTACTGAAAGTTTGAAAGCCAATTTAAACCAAAAAGCTAAGAGACTATATTATATATACACGATTTTTAAAGATTGATTTATTATTCTGATTTTTAAATTTTTTTTTAAGTTTATTTATTTGAGAGACAGAGAGTGAGTGAGGGAGGGGCAGAGAGAGATAGAGGGAGAGAGAGAATCCCAAGTAGGCTCCGCACTGTCAGCACGAAGCCTGATGCAAGCCTGAACCCACAAACCGTGATACCATGACCCAAGCCGAAACCAAGAGTCAGACACTCAACCAACTGAGCCACCCAGGTGCCCCTATTATTTTGATTTTTAAAAAAAATACATGCTAACTGCAAAAGCTACATAAAACATAGGAAAATACAAAGAAGAAAATCATCCACACAATCTCGTCCTATTTCCTTTACTTTTTTTTTTTTTACCACAACGAAGACCATATCATTTCTTTAATATTATAATAATGGCATTTTCTATTACACATTAGTCAAGAGACATTCCCTTATTTTTGATACATGTAGTTCCCAACAAATTGAAAAATCAGAAGTAGTTTGTTCGCTCTCCTCCACCCCTACACTGCACTTAAACAAAGACTGGTCTATTCCTAATTTTATTCATTGTTACTATATTCAGTCTTAACATAAGTAAAGTTTACCTAAGGTATAGAAAATCAAAATGGCCATAAGACAGCTTCATTTTTCTTCCAAATTTTTAGTTAAATTCTAGTTAGAGGAAATAGACAACAAATAAATATATACATTCATGTCAGATAAAGCTATGAAGAAAAATCAAACAGGGTGAGAGACGAATTTGATGGGTAGGGGGTATTATTTTAGAATAGAGTGGACAAAGGTAACTCTAAGCAGGTAATATTTGGCAGAAACCTAAAAATGAAGAACAGAAATGTTTAAATTTCTGAGGGAAGAGCATTCAGACACAGAGATGATAAATGCAAAGACTTAAGAGGCAACAAAGTACCTACCTAATGTTATTTGAAGAGATCAATCTGATTAAAGAGGTAACTAAATGATGAGGCTGAAAAGTTAACTAGAAGCCAAATATTGTATGACCTTATGATACGTGATAAGGACTTAAACTTTTATTCTAAGTTGGGAAGCCAGTGAAGAGCTATGAGCAGGAAGTAACATGTTATGACATGTTGTTGTTGTTTTTTTTAAGTTTTTTATTTTGAAACAGAGAGAATTCCAAGCAGGCTCCACACCATCAGCACAGAGCCCGATGCAGGGCTCAAACCCACGAACCAGGAGATCATGACCCAAGCCAAAGTCAAGAGTTGGGCGCTCAACTGACTAAGCCACCTAAGTGCCCCCACATGTTATAACATATTTTAAAAGAACAGTCCTGGCTGATAAATGAAAAAAGAATGGACTGTGGGGGGCAAGAAGGAAGGGTAAATTGGAAAGAGTCCAGGTTAAAGATGGTGGTAACTTAGACTAAAACAAAAAGAGTAGAAGTGCCTGGCTGATTCAGTTGGGAGAACATGGGACTTTTGATCTCAGGATCATGCATTTGAGCCCTACACATGCATTGAGCCCAGTGTAGTTAAAAAAAAAAACTAGTTTAAAGAGACTAGTTTAAAAAAAAAAAAATCCCAGAGGCATCTGGGTGGCTCAGTCGGTTAACATTGGACTTTGATTCAGGTCATGATCTCAGGGTTCATGAGTTTGAGCCCCACACTGGGCTCTGTTCTAACAGCTCAGAGCCTGGAGCTTGCTTCAGATTCTGTGTCTCCCCCTCTGCCCTTCCCCCACTCATGCTCTCTCTCTCAAAAATAAACATTAAAAAAAATTTAAACCCTAGGGATGGTAATAGCTTTCCACTATTAAACAAACAAGAAAATTCCAAACAGAAAGAGTAGAGTGTGTGCAAATGACTCAATTTGGAATATATAATGTTTCAAGGTAAACGCTATAGAATTTGTTAACAGTCTGAATGTGGGATGTAGATGAGAGAGACAAATCAAAGATGACTCAAAAGTGCTTGTCCAAAGCAACTGGGTAAACAAATGGTGGTGTTTCTGGTGATATCTGGTAAGTTCTGGAAAGAATTAGTTTAGTCTAAGAAAACATGCCTGGGGCACCAGGGTGGCTCAGTTAAGCGTCCAACTTTGGCTCAGGTCATGATCTCGCAGTTTGTGGGTTCGAGCCCCGCGTCGGGCTCTGTGCTGCCAGCTCAGAGCCTGGAGCCTGTTTCTGATTCTGTGTCTCCCTATCTCTCTGCTCCTCCCCTGTTCATGCTCTGTCTCTCTCAAAAATCAGTAAACATTAAAATATATGTATAGGGGCGCCTGGGTGGCGCAGTCGGTTAAGCGTCCGACTTCAGCCAGGTCACGATCTCGCGGTCCGTGAGTTTGAGCCCCGCGTCGCGCTCTGGGCTGATGGCTCAGAGCCTGGAGCCTGTTTCCGATTCTGTGACTCCCTCTCTCTCTGCCCCTCCCCCGTTCATGCTCTGTCTCTCTCTGTCCCAAAAATAAATAAATGTTGAAAAAAAAAATTTAAAAAAAAAAAAAAAATATATATATATATATATATGTATATATGGTGTGTGTGTATGTATATATATATACACATATATATATATATAGAGAGAGAGAGAGAGAGAGACAGGGAGAGAGAGAGAGAGAGAGAGAGAGAGAGAGAGAGAGAGAGAAAACATGCCCAAGAAGTAAGAGCTTGCTAACGAGTCATCTATTTCCACTCTCTGGCCATTCATCCCATTCCCCTTACATCTACCAGTTAGTCTCCTACTTCAAAACGTTCAGTAAATCCTCAACAGAATACTAGCAAACCAAATGCAGCAAAATATTAAATAGATTATATAAAATGACCAAGTGCAATTTATTCCTGTAATGCAAGAAGAGTTCAACATACAATAGTCAATCAACGTAATCACCATCTTAATAAATGAAAGAAAAAAAAATGACTTGAATATCTTGATACAGAAAAAGCATTTGACAAAATTCACCCTTTTGTGGTTAAAAAAAACAAAAACAAAAACAAAAACACTCACCAAACTAGGAATAAAAGGAAATTACCTCAACATAATAAAGACCTATATAAAAACTCACAGCTAACATTAAACTCAGTGGTTAAAGAGTAAAAGCTTTTTCTCTAAGATCAGGAACAAGTCAAGAATGCCAATTTTCAGGGTGTCTAGGTTGCTCAGTTGATTCAGCATCCGACTTCAGCTCAGGTCATGATCTCATGGTTCATGAGTTAGAACCCCACACTGGGCTCACTGCTGACAGTGCAGAGCACACTTCAGATACTCAGTCCCTCTCTATCTCTGCTCCTCCCCTGCTCGCACTCCCTCTCAAAAATAAACATTAAAAAAAAAAAAAAAGAATGCCCATTTTTACCACTTCTTTTCAACATATTATTAGAAGTGCTAGCCAGAGGAATTAGGCAAGAAAAAGAAATAATAGGCAACTAACTTGGAATGGAAGAAATAAAATTATCTCTATTCATAGATAACAAGCTAATATGTAAAAAACCCTAAAGATGCCATTAAAAAAAAAACTGTTAGAACTAATGAACAAATTCAGTAAAGTAGAATACAAATCAACATGCAAAAATCAGTTGCATTTCTATACACTAACAATACACAATCTGAAAAGGAAATTAAGAAAACAACTCCATTCAACATAGCCTCAAAAAGGAACACCTGGGTGTCTCAGCTGGTTAAGCATCAAACTCTTGACTTAGGCTCAGGTCTTGATCTCACGATCATGAGACTGAGCTCCACGCTGGGCTCCACGCTGACTGTGGAGCCTACTGGGGATTCTCTCTCTCTCTCTACTCCCCCCACCCCACTCTCTCTCTCAAAATAAATTTAAAACAAATAATAATAATAAAATAGCCTCAAAAAGAATAAAATACTTAGAAATTAACTTAACCAAAGAGATGAATGACTTTGTACACTGAAAACAATAAAACACTTAAAGAAATAAAAGAAGACATGAATAAACAGAAAGACATCCCATGTTCATGGACTGGCAGGCTTAATATTGTTAAGATGATGTCAATACTACTCAAAGTAATCTACAGATTCAATACAATCCCATTAAAATGGGATTGATTTTTTTTGCAAAAATAGGAAAATTAATCCTAAAATTCACATAGCATCTTAAGGGACCCTAAACAGCCAAAACAATCTTTAAAAACAACAACGAAGTTACAGAATCCACATTTCCTGACTTTGAAACTTACTCTAAGAGCCACAGTAACCAAGACAGTATGGTACTGGTATAAAGACAGATGTATAGGTCAACAGAATAAAACACAGAGCCCAGAAATAGATACTCATATATATAGCCAAATGATTTTTAATAAGGGTGTCAAGACTGTCCAATGGCAAATGGACTGGCTTTTCAACAAATCATGCTAGGAAAACTGGACATCCATATGCAGTATAGACCCTTATCTTATACCAATATACAAAAATTAGCTCAAAATGGATCAAAGACCTAAATGTAAGAGAAAAATTATAAAACTCTTAGAAGAAAACAGAAAAGTTTCATGACACTAGATTTGGCAATGATTTACTGGATATGAAACATAAAAAAAACACACACAGACAAAAAAAGAAAAATTAGACAAATTGGAATTTATGAAAATCAAACTTCAGTGCATCAAACAACACAATTAACAGAGTAAAAAGGCAACCCACAGAATAGGAGAAAATATTTGCAAATCACATATACGATAAGGGATTAATATCCAAAACATATAAAGACCTCCTAAAACTTAACAACAAGAAAACAACCCAATTCAAAAGTGGTCAAAGGACTTGAATAGACATTTCTCCAAAGAAGATATACAAATGGGCAGTAAGTACACAAAAAGGTGTTCAACCTCAGTAATCATTAGGAAAATGGAAATAAAAAGGACAATGAAATACCAATTCAAATTTAGTAAGATAACTATTACAAAACAGAAAAAAACAAAAGTTTTGTGAATATAGAGAAATTGAACCCTTGGGCATTGCTAGTAGGAATCTAAAATAGTGTAGCCACTGTAGAAAATAGTACGGCAGTTCCTCAAAAAATTTAACATGTATTTACCATTTGATCCAGCAATTCCACTTCTGGGTATATACAGAAATGAAATGAAAGTAGGGATTCGAACAAGTATTTCCTCTACCAATGTTCATACCAGTATCATTCACAATACCCAAAAAGTAGAAATGACCCAAATAGAATAAATGGATGGATGAATGGATACACAAAACATGGTACTATGGACTACTATTCAACATTAACAGGAAGGAAATCTAATACATACTACATTATGGTTGAACCTTTAAGACAAAATACTAAGTGAAATTTGCAGAAAAGGACAAACATTGTAGGATTCCACTTATATGAGGTACCTACAATAGCTAGCCAAGTACACAGACACAAAACCAGGGGCAAAGTAAGAGGGGAATGAGGAGTTACTGTACAATGGGTACAGAGTTTTAATATGGGATGATAAAAAGTTCTACAGATGCATAGTGCAGATGGTTGTACAATCATGTGAATGTACTTAATGTCACTGAACTGTACACTTAAAAATGGAAAAAATAATAAATTTTATGTCATATATATTTTACTGCAATAAAAATCATTTTTTAAAACCTTCAATGGCACACACAAAAAAACAAAACACCTTCAAGGGCACCAAAAAGATAATGCCCCATCCTTTTAATAAGGAATTCACAGCAATTTAGTTTCAGCTTGCCTTTTTAAGCCCTCCTCCAACCATTCCTCCTACTTCTGCTAAAATTTTAGGCAATATCCATAGTTAAATAGTTACCAGCCATAAAATACTATATGTGCTATTGGGCCTCCAGGTCTTTACTTTCTGTCTCTATTCTTCCTATTTTCCTGATCATTCTCCAGTCTATTGGTTGCTCTTCTTCTACTAGTCCCTTAAACATTTGTATTCTTTGATCTTCTCTCCTGGTTCCTTTGGGTTATCTCACCCACACCCATGACTTCAATATGCTAAAGATTACCAAATCTGAATTTGTAGCTCCTATTATAAATTCCAGATCATTAGATTCAACTTATTGGTGGACATCTCTAATTGAAATACCCTGCAAGTGTTTCAAATTCAGTATATTGAAAAACTTTTTTTTTGTATTTCCTGAGTAAATGGCACCACAACCTATAATAACACCTCAAATCAAATACCTTATGATCACTCTAGACATCCTAGGCCTCCACCTCCACAATTTTACATCCTAAATCTCTTAAAGTTCTAACCTCAACTCCATTCTGACTATCTACTCCTTCTTATCAAATGTTCATCATTGCCTGACTGGATTATCATGAGAGACTAACTGGTCTCCCCAAACCTAGACCTTTCAAAAGATTCTTTTTTTTTTTTTTTTTTTTTTTAATTTACTTCCAAATTAGTTAGTATATAGTGCAACAATGATTTCAGGAGTAGATTCCTTAGTGCCCCTTACGCATTTAGCCCATCCCCCCTCCCACAACCCCTCCAGTAACCCTCAGTTTGTTCTCCATATTTATGAGTCTCTTCTGTTTTGTCCCCCTCCCTGTTTTTATATTATTTTTGTTTCCCTTCCCTTATGTTCATCTGTTTTGTCCCTTAAAGTCCTCATATGAGTGAACTCATATGATGTTTGTATTTCTCTAATTTCACTTAGCCTAATACCCTCCAGTTCTATCCATGTAGTTGCAAATGGCAAGATTTCATTCTTTTTGATTGCGGAGTAATACTCCATTGTATATATATACCACATCTTTATCCATTCATCCATCGAGGGACATTTGGGCTCTTTCCATACTTTGGCTATTGTTGACAGTGCTGCTATAAACATGGGGGTGCATGTGTCCCTTCAAAACAGCACACCTGTATCCCTTGGATAAATACCTACTAGTGCAATTGCTGGGTAGTAGGGTAGTTCTATTTTGATTTTTTTGAGGAACCTCCATACTGTTTTCCAAGCTGGCTGCACCAGCTTGCATTCCCACCAACAATGCAAAAGAGATCCTCTTTCTCCGCATCCTCGTCAACATCTGTTGTTGCCTGAATTGTTAATGTTAGCCATTCTGACAGGTGTCAAGTGGTTCAAAAGATTCTTTCACACTTGAGTATGAAAGAGTTTGCAAAATACATGTCATTAAGCTCCATAAACCTCAAAATAAAATTCAAACAGTGTAAGTATACATATTCATTCATGATCAGGCTTTTGCCTAACTGTCCAATTATCCATATATTTCATCCTCTCCTTTGTGTGCTTCCGTTATGCTAAACTACTACTTGTTTCCTGAACACGCTCTGCCATTTCTTGCCTCAAACCAACCCTCCACGTGATGGTTTCTCTTCCATAAAGATACATTCTCATTTCTACATTTGGCTAACATTATTAAGAACCAGGATCATGTTCTCTATTCACCTTTTCTGACTCACTACACAAACTGCTACATAAGTCCCAATCTGCTGTCATACCATATTCTAAAAACCATCTACTATGACACTTAACCACATTGTTTCTCAATCAACCATTTGCTTATATGCCCGCAAACTCCTTATGTCCACAGGTTATGGAGCTGTACTTTTTTTACATTTCCGTAGCAGCAGTACCTAAAGCAGAAGCTGAAGGTACACAATAAATTCTTTATAAATTAAAAAAAAAAAAATCTATATTAGTCTTTTTACTGGAAAATATAGTTCAATTATCTTTTTGGATATGCATAAAATTAGTATGATTGAGCTTTTTAATCTGTTTTTCCTGACACCATCAAGCCTTGTGCCCTACCCCAAATCTGCCCATTGTTTGGGATGGAGGCTTTTTCATTATCTTATTCAATCTTTCTACCTCTAATAGTTCAGAGGTTATACTTTTTTGCTACTCATAAAATGTATACCCTAGGTATTTCAACATGGATACTTAACCTAACAATATCTAAAACAAACCAGTATCTTTTATTCTCCTCCAAACCAGAAAATCTTTTTAAAGTTTTAATTTGGATAACCCTCTCGAAATTTACATCCTATTATTGTTAGTATTTTAGTACTAGCCTGCATTTTTCTCCATGACAAACTGAATACTATTGTTGTTGTTGTTGTTACTGTCATTTTATTCAACCGATGTATCTTTAACTCTCCAATCCTTCTTCCAACTCTCTTATTTCCTCAAAGATCATTTTTAGTCTAAAATACAGCCTTTAGAACTTCCTTTACTGAGGGTCTTTTGGAGGTTAACTCACTTCATTTATCCATCAATATATTCTGTGCTTAGTATTGTTAGATATTGTTAAGATATTGTGCTAAGATATTGTTAGACACACCTTTATGGGTGACCCCACCTTTTCTTTTTGACTGCTTTTATAAAAAGTACTTTACTGAAATATAATTGACATAAACAGCACAAATATAAAGTTTACAATTTGGCTGATATCTGACATACATATACCACCATAAAACCATCACTGTAGTCAACGTAATAAATGTATCAATCACACATAAAAATTCCTTCATATCCCTTTGTGACCACTCTCCCACCCTTTTACACACATACTTGGGCAACCAATGACCTGCTTTTGACAACTACAGTTTAGTTTGCATTTTCTAGAGTTTTACAAAAATGGAATCACACAATACATACTCATTTTTATCTGGCTTCTTTCACTCATGTTAATTATGTTAAGATTCATCTGTGTTGTATATATCAACAGATCATTCCTTTTTATGCCAAACAGAGTAACATGGTATGAATATATACCACAATTTGTATATCCTTTCACCTACCTATTCATGTACATTTGGCTTCTCTGCATTTTTTGGCTAATAATTGCATATAAAGCTGCCATAAACATTAGTATACAAGTATTTGTACAGACATATGCTTTCACTTCTACTGGGTAAATACATAGTAATAGAATAGCTGATAGTGTATTAGGTGTATGTTTAACTTCTTTCAAACGGCTGAAGTGTTTTCAAAAGTGGATGTACTACCACATGATCCAACAATTCCACTTCTGGGTACTTACCCAAAGGAAACAAAAACGCTAACTCAAAAAGATATTGTACCTCCTCATGTTCACTGCAGCATTACTTCTAATAGCCAATACATGGAAACAACCTAAGTACCCATGAATGGATGAATGAAAAATGTGATAGATATAGATATATACTTCCCATTGTGTATGTGTGTATATATACAACAGAAATTACTCAGCCAAAAAAAGAAAGACATTTATAACAGGGATGGATGCTGAGGTCATTATGTTAAGTGAAATAAGACAGAGAAAGAAATCCTACATGATCTCACTTATACGTGGAATCTAAAAAACACAAACTGAACTCATAAATACAGAGAACTGATACCAGCATTCTTCTCGAAGCTAGAACAAGCAATTCTAAAATTCATATGGAAACACAAAAGGCCCCGAATAGCCAAAGTAATTTTGAAGAAGAAGACCAAAGTAGGAGGCATCACAATCCCAGACTTTAGCCTCTACTACAAAGCTGTCATCATCAAGACAGCATGGTATTGGCACAAAAACAGACACAAAGACCAATGGAATAGAATAGAAACCCCAGAACTAGACCCACAAACGGATGGCCAACTAATCTTTGACAAAGCAGGAAAGAATATCCAATGGAAAAAAGACAGTCTCTTTAACAAATAGTGCTGGGAGAACTGGACAGCAACATGCAGAAGGTTGAAACTAGACCACTTTCTTACACCATTCACAAAAATAAACTCAAAATGGATAAAGGACCTGAATGTGAGACAGGAATTTACCCAAGGGATACAGGAGTACTGATGCATAGGGGCACTTGTACCCCAATGTTTATAGCAGCACTCTCAACAATAGCCAAATTGTGGAAAGAGCCTAATGTCCATCAACTGATGAATGGATAAAGAAATTGTGGTTTATATACACAATGGAGTACTATATGGCAATGAGAAAGAACGAAATACGGCCCTTTGTAGCAACGTGGATGGAACCGGAGAGTGTGATGCTAAGTGAAATAAGCCATACAGAGAAAGACAGACACCATATGTTTTCACTCATATGTGGATCCTGAGAAACTTAACAGAAACCCATGGGGGAGGGGAAGGAAAAAAAAAAAAAAAAAGAGGTTAGAGTGGGAGAGAGCCAAGGCATAAGAGACTCTTAAAAACTGAGAACAAACTGAGGGTTGATGGGGGGTGGGAGGGAGGGGAGGGTGAGCGATGGGTATTGAGGAGGGCACCTTTTGGGATGAGCACTGGGTGTTGTATGGAAACCAATTTGACAATATATTTCATATACTGAAAATAAATAAATACATACATACATACACACATACATACATACATACATACAGAGAACTGATTGGTCGGGATGAGCAAGATGGGTGAAAGTGATTAGATGGTACAAACTTTCAGTTATAAAATAAATAAATCTTAGGAATGTAATGTACAGCATGGTGACCACAATTAGTAATAATGCATTGTATATTTGAAAGTTGCTAAGAGAGTCAATCTTAAAAGTTCTCACCTCAAGACAAAAAATTTATTATGTGTGGTGCTGTACAACCAGACTTATTGTGATCAGTTTGCAAAACGTATAGTGAATCATTATGCTGTCTACCTAAAACTATGTATCTCAATTAAATCTCAATTATATCTCAATTAAAAAATTATTGAAAATAACTAAAAGTTTTTAAAAAGTGCAAGTACTACTTTACATTTCCATCAGTACTGTTTGTGACTTACAGTTCGGTGTCCACATCCTTGACAAACCTTGGTACAGTTACTTTTTTTTTTATTTTTAGCTATTCTTGTATTGATTTCCCTAATGTAAAGATACAGAACGTTGAACATCTTTTCATGTGTTTGATATCTGTATATCTTTTGTAATGAAGTGTCAACTCCAATCTTCTGCCCATACTTTTATTGGACTGTTTATTACTGAGGTTTTTAATTTTTTTATTAAGTATAATTAACATACAATGTTGTATTAGTTTCAGATACACAATATAATGATTCAACAATTTTATACATTTCTCAGTGCTCATTATGCTTATTAGTGAGCTTTCAAAGTTGTTTCTACCTTCTACATATAAATTATTGCCAGATACATGATTTGCAAGTATTTTCTCCCAGTCTGTAGCTAATATCATCATTTTTTGAATAGTATCTTCCAGGAACTGAAGTTTGCAATTTTGAGGAAGTCTCATTAATCATTTGTGTCCTTTAGTGTCATATTTTTTAAAATTGTGACTAACCCAAGGTTATAAACATTTTTTCCTATAGTTTCTTCTGGAAATTTTATGCTTTTAGGTTTTACATTTATGTCTGTTATTCATTTTGAGTAATTTTTTTATACAGTACAACTTATGGATCTAATTATTCTAGAGCCGTACATTTAGAAGACTATCATTTCTCCACTGAATTGCTTTTGAACGTCAAAAATCAGTTGTTCACACATGTGTGGGCCTATTTCTAGACTCACCATTCTGTTCCACTGATCTATTAGTCCACTTGATGCCAGTACCACACTGTCTTGATTATTGTGGCTTTGTTAAGTCTGGAAATAAAGTGTATTAGTCTTCCACCTTTGTTCTCTTTCAAGGTTGTTTTGGATCTTCTAGATACAGCCTTTGTGTTCTTATATGAATTTTAGAATCAGTTTTTAAATCAGGATTTTGGCTGGGATTATGTTGAATCTATTCATCAGTTTAGAAAGAACTGACAATAATATTAATTCTTCTAACACCCAAACAAGACGATTTCTCCATTTATTTAGCTCTTTGATTTCTCTCAGGAATGTTTTATAGTTTTCTGTACACAAGCTTTGCATATTTTGATGCTATTTTAAATAAGGTTTTTTTTTAACTTCTAGATTTCACTAAATATTCTATATAAACAATTATATTGTCTATAAATACAGTTTTGCTATTTCTTTTAGAACCTCTAATACAATATTGAATAAAAGTGTTAAGAGTGAACATTATCTTCTTTCTTCTCCAATTTTTTTAATGTCATAAAATATACACCACATAAATTTCACTATCTTAACTGTTTAGGGTACATTTCAGTGACATTAAGTAAATTCATACTGTACAACCATCACTATCATCCATCCACAGAATTTCCATCTTACAAAACTGATACTCTATATCCACTCATGATAACTCCCCATTCCCTCATCTCTGCAAGGTTCTGGCAACCACCATTCTACTTTCTCTATGATTTTGTCTATTCTAAATATCTCAGGTAAATGAATTCATATAGTATTTGTCTTTTGTTACTGGCTTACTTTATTTAGCAAAATGTCCTCAAGATTCATCCATGTTATAGTATATCAGAATTTCCTTCCTTTTTATCACCCATTGTATGTTTATATAACATTTTGCTGACCCATTCATCTACAGATGGACACTTGGGTGGCTTCTATGTTTTAGTCATTATGAATGATGCACTATGAACACAGGTGTACAAATATTTCTTCAAGACCCTGCTTTCAGTTCTTCCAAGCATACACTCAGAAGTGTAACTGCTGGATCATATGGTAATTCTTTTTTATTTTAATGTTTACTTATTTATTTTTGAGAGGGAGAGAGCACAAACAGGGGAGGGGCAGAGAAAGAGAGGGAGACACAGAATCTGAAGCAGGCTCCAGACTGATCTGCCAGCACAGAGCCCAACGCAGGGCTCAAACTCATGAACCATGAGATCATGACCCTGAGCCGAAGTCAGATGCTTGACTGAGCCACCCAGGCACCCCAGTAATTCTACTTTTAATTTCTTGAGGAAACACAATACTATTTTCACAAGAGCTATACCATTTTTTTTTAATGTTTTTATTTATTTTTGAGACAGAGAGAGACAGAGCATGGTCAGGGGAGGGGCAGAGAGAGAGGGAGACACAGAATCTGAAGCAGGATCCAGGCTCTGAGCTGTCAGCACAGAGCCCGACACGGGGCTTGAGCTCATAGACTGTGAGATCATGACCTGAGCTGAAGTCAGACACTTAACTGACTGAGCCACACAGGCGCCCCAAGCTATGCCATTTTCGTATCTATCTTTTCTCCTAATCTTAGGGAGACAGTGAGTGTTCAGTCTTTCACCATTAAGTATGATATTAGCTGTATGTTTTTCATAGATGTTCTTTATCACATTGAGGAAGTTCTCTTCTATTCCTAGCTTTGCAGAGCCTGATGCAGGGCTTGAACTCATCAACTTGAGACCTGAGTCGAGATCAAGAGTTGGAAGCTTAACCAACTGAGCCACCCAGGAGCCCCTTGCTGAGACTTTTTATAAGAACTTTTTTAAATGCTTTTTCAGCATCTACTGAAATGATCAAATAGTTTTTTTGGTTTGTTAATATGATAAATTACATTCATTGGTTTTCTAAACCAAAACTGCACTCTTGGAATAAAGCCCCACTTGGTCATAATATATTTCTTCCTTAAAATTATTCTTAGATTCAACTTGCTAAAATAATGTTTAGAATTTTTGCATTTTTATTCATGAGGGATATAGGGCTTAAGCTTTCTTTTATTGTAACGTCTTTTTCTGGTTTTGGTATCAGAATAACATAGGCCTCATGGACTCAGTTAGGAAGCCATACTCTTCTTCAGTGTTCTGGAATATGTGTATTGGCACACAAATTATCAATTCTCCCAGAGCTCAAGGGTGACCTTTTATTTCTTTTTTTCAAGTTTATTCCTCTTTCTATTTCATTTTGGATGGCCTCCATTATCGTATGTTCAAGTTCACTTTTTCTTTTGCAACGTCTGATCTGCCATTAGTCCTACCCAGTGTATTTTTCATCTTAGACCCTGTAGTTTTCATTACTATAAATTCAATTGTAATCTTTTTTATATCTTCCAAGTCTCTTTAATTTTTGGAATATCAGGAATATAGTTAACTGCCTTGATGTCTTCCTCTGCTAATTCTCGAGTCAATTTAATCGGTTTTTCCCCTCATCATGGTTTGTGTTCTCCTGCTTCATTGTATGCCTGATAATCTTTGAATGCCAACATGAACTTTTTTTGTGGTGATGGATATACTGTGTTTCTATAAACATTCTCAACCTTTGGTCTGAAACACTGGAAACTGTACTTTTGGGTCTTGTCTTTTAAATACTTTAGTCAGGATCAGACTGCATTTAGTTTAGGGTTATATACTCCCCACTCCTGAAACAGAATCTTTCTGCATACTCCACCCAATGCCCATGAAGGTTTTCCAGTCTGGATAGTGGCAAGGTACTTATTGTTCAAAGCCCTATGTGAGCATCAAGCACTGTTTGAATTCCATCAGATGATTCTTTCCCTGGCTCTAGGCAGCTTTCTCACATGCATGTACCAATCAGTACTGTATTGAATACTCTGAGGGGACTGTCTTTACACCTATGGATTTCTTTTTTTTTTTTTCTTTTTTTTCAAGTTTATTTATTTATTTTGAGAGAAAGAGAGAGAGAGCACAAGCAGGGGAGGGGCAAAGAGACGGGGAAAGAATCCTAAGCAGGCTCTGTACTGTCAGCAAGGCTCGAACTAGCAAACTGTGAGATCATGACCAAAGCCAAACCCAAGTGGAATGCTTAACCGACTAAGCCACCTGGGCACCCCTTTCTCTTTTTTGTTTCTTCAACAAGAAAGCTTTCTCTTTTTTGTTTCTTCAACAAAAAAGCTTTCTCTTTTTTGTTATTCTATCCTACAAACTCTAGCCACCCTGGATTCCCTGGACTAAAGTTCATCTCACCTCTGGGAGTTCATTGGGTTCCTCTCCCTATAATGCAGTATGGAAATCAAACTGGAGTAATCATTGGGTTCACCTCATTTGTTTTCCATTCACTGCCTGTCCTTCATTGCTTGAAAACCACTGTTAGCTATTTTTATCCTTTTTTCCCCTTTGGTTATTTCAAGAGTGAGGTAAATCTAGTCCTTTTTATTCCAATTTCAACAAAAGCAGAAGTCCAGTACGACTGTTTTTAAGGTTTGTTTGCTTTTTTGTAATGTTCTAACATTTCCTTATAAAGTATATAATGTGTATTGGCTTTCTTTTTAAGTTTCTTGTTTGGAACTCCCTGAGGTTCCTGGAATTAATGAGTAGCATCATTCAACATTTCTTGAAATTTCTCAGTTATTATCTCCTAAACTACCACTTTGTCTCTGTTCCATTAAGTCTTATGAAGCTCTAATTAAATCAAAATAGGCTAATAAAATCTGAATTTCTTTTCCGAATTTCTGATTTTATTCAATGCATTCATTTTTTCAAGAAAGATGTACTGAACACCTACTATGTGTCAGACACTGTCCTAAGCAATATAGAAACAAAAATAAGACACTAAACCTACCTGCTAGAATACTGGATATTGAAAGTGTAGAAGAAAAGGAGAGAAAGCAGACATGCACAATACATTCTGATCAAGCTGCTATGCAAGCACAGAAATACCTAATCCAGACTTTTTGGGAAGATCAGGTAAGAGTATTTCTCAGAGAAAATACACCAGCAGAGACTGAGACATAAGTAGATTACATAGTATTAATATTACAACTTTGAAAAGAAAAAATTAAATAGCTAAAATACTAATCATTTTTAAAAACACCATTCGTATCTATGTCTACAAAATGTTCAAACAAAAATAGCTAACTAAAAAATTATGAATTCCCAAAGTCTAATCATCATAAAGCCCTACATGGTCTGGACTTCTCTACCTTCACCTCACATCATTTTCGTCCTATCTCTCTTTGCCCCAGTCACACTAGACATTTTCAGTTCCTAATATGCCACATCATTTCCTAACTTAGAGAACTTTATTCATACTTTTTTGTGTAAAATGCCCTCAGCTTACTCCTCTGTGCCATTCACCTTTCTTTTAAACTACTTCAAAGTTCAACTCAAATGACACTTTCTCAGATAAACTGTCTCTGTTGCAGACTAAGTAAAACATTCTTGTACACTTCCTTAGCACATTTCTCCCTTTAATAAAACTCGTTATACTTAAATTCTTTTTCAGTATACGCCTTTCACCAATACTTTAGACACTCTGAGGGTAGGAATCACGACTATCTTGTTCACCGCTGCCTAGACCAAGCACATAAAATCTCAATAAATATCAGGTGGACTGACTGTACTTGACAGTTATGTAAGTATGTATGTATTCATTCATGCATTCATTTCGGTTTTATTTTTAAGTTATCTATACACTCAACATGGGGCTCAAATTTACAACCTGGAGATCAAGAGTCACATGCTCTACCAAATAAGACAGCCAGGAGCCCCTCTCTGACAGTTTTAAACTTAGTAATCAACATACTTTAGGATGAAAAGACTGGTCTCTGAAAAGAACCTCCTGACCACCTAAGATAAAGTCAATCACAGTTTTTAATGCTATCATTTTAGTTACTAATATAAGACTGGACAAATGCCTCATTTTTGGTTTCATAAATAAATCTTTGATATAGTTTTACCATTCAAAATATAAATAAAATATTTTGTAAAAAGAACTCACCAAAATATTTTTCTTATGTCGTTTCTCCTTTATATGTTTATGAGCTCCCTGGATGTTTTCAATATGAATTAAGCAAAGTTTGCATAGATATCGGCAATTGGTATATTCTGGTGAGCGCTGAAAAGTCAAAAAATACATTTTCAGAAAACAGAGAAGTAAATTTTTGACTATATATTTGGATGACATAAATATAAGTAACAAAAATAGGCATTAAAGGAATAAATTTTTAATAAACAAATCAGCACTTATATACCGAAAAGATAGTTGTCCTTTTCAAAACAGTCACCATAGGCGATTATACACTAATTTCAAACAACATGATAATGTAATATAGTCTTTAGAATCCAATGTAGGATAAAAAAGTCAGTCTTGTTACTTAGTCTTATTCCAATGTTGTCCCAAAAACCAGTTTCAAACTTTGTCTTTTTATTATAAAAAATAAAATCCACCCTCAAATAGGGGATTTCAAAAGAATGAACTGCAAATATGGAAGACAGTTTCAAAAGCTGAGTTCCAAAATCACTCCAATGAATCTCAAGCTCATGGGAATAAATGGATACTCTCTTGAGTCAACTATTCCGAAGGGAACAATTCTGACACACAAAATTATCATAGTACTTTAGTCATACTTTATAAATCTACTCTTGAAATAATTTTTAAAAACTTAGTAATTTCAAAGGGCCTGTTATGTGCTAGGCACCATACTAGGTGTTTTCACATATAATTTGTCACTTTAATACCCCTAATAATCCAATTAGATTGGTATTATCTTCATTCTATACATGTGAAAACAAAAGCTCATACAGCTTGTAACTTTCACAAGGATACAACATTAAGTAGGTGATGCTGAATTTAAATTCATGTATATCTGAATCCAAAACCAGCTCTATCCATATTGATTACACAATGAAAAATTATAAAAACACAATAAATAAACATTGAATTTAAAATATTATTTCTAGTGCCTTATACTGAAATTGCAGCAATGCTTAAATTTTTATCTCATATCGATCTTCTTTTTTTTTTTTTTTTTTTAATTTTTTTTTTTCAACATTTATTTATTTTTGGGACAGAGAGAGACAGAGCATGAACGGGGGAGGGGCAGAGAGAGAGGGAGACACAGAATCGGAAACAGGCTCCAGGCTCTGAGCCATCAGCCCAGAGCCTGACGCGGGGCTCGAACTCACGGACCACGAGATCGTGACCTGGCTGAAGTCGGACGCTTAACCGACTGCACCACCCAGGCATCCCTCAGATTGATCTTCAATAGGCTGCAATTCCTGACAAAAAGATTCTCACCCCAAATTTACCAACAATCCTACCAGACTAAAAATAAATATAGCCATCATTTAATGACTCCACATTTTACTGGCAAAGCAACTAAATCTCAAGAATTAAATAATCTGTCCAAGGCAACAAGCAAAAAAGAAAATTCAGTTCGATAGTCATTTCGATTTGTAGTATAAAAATCCTTTCACCATTTGCAAAGATATGGATGGAGCAAGAGTTATGCTAAGTGAAATAAGTCAGAGAAAGACAAATACCATGTGATTTCACTCATATGTAGCATTTAAGAAACAAAACAAACGAGCAAAGGGGAGAAGGGGGGGCAAAGCAAGAAACAGATGCTTAACTACAGAGAACAAACTGGTTACCAAAAGAGAAGTGGGTAGGAGGATGGGTTAAATAGGTGATAGGAATTAAGGAGAGCACTTGTGATCAGCACCAAGTGTTGTATGGAAGTGCTGAATCACTATATTTTACACCTGACACTATCATTACACTGTATGTTAACTGGAATTTAAATAAAAACTTAAAGACAAAAAACAAACCAAAAAAACTCTTTCAAATCTGTCCTTCTTGGGGAACGAATTAAGACCTTGCAGAGACTCCTACCTCTTAGTTTCTAACCACAACTAATACTTAACTCCCTAAATACCTTCTTAGCTCATACTACGTCAGACATTTATCTAGGAGCTGGGGAAATACAAACAAAACAAATTCTCTGTTCTCACAGTTTACATTCTAGTGTACAGAGACATGTAATAAATAAACAAATGTACAAATTAATAGGAATATGGTGTGGGAGTATTAACTACTTTTTTAAAAAAGGGTCCTTACTTAAGACTTTACTGATAAACTTAAAGGAAGTGAAGGATTAAGCTGGGTGGATATTTGGTAAGAGACATTCTAAGCAGAAGGAAATGTTAATGCTAAGGCCCTGAGGCAGGAATGTGCTAATATGTTTGAGAAACTGCAAAAAGCCTAGTGTATGACTGGCAGAGGGGTAACTGGGGCCAGGTCACAGGCCCCTTAAAAAGACCCTGGCTTTTATTCCAAGTGTGAGAGGAAGACACTGAAGGTTTTCAAGCAGAGAATTACAAGATCTAATCTACTTTTAAAGGGATCACTTGCCTTCTTCCTAATTCCTTCAAGAACAGAAGCAGGAAGAGCTTATTGCCATTTTGAGCATACTGCAACAATCCAGAAGAGAGATGATGTTGACTTGGTTCAAGAAGAGTGGTGAATGTGGCAAGAAGGGTCAATTCAGGAGTCAAAAGCATAAATACAGAACACCTTAAGCCATGAATATTGATGAGGGAGTCATGAAATCACTTATGACACGAGTTTTTCAGTTGTAAAATATTAGCGGACAAGGACTTGTCTGGATTTTTTTTATAAGAAAAATTTGTTGTAACACTGAACAGGGAGTCAGAAAGCTTGAGATGACATCTCAATTGACCTTGGATAAATCTCTAACACTGAAAACTGCTTCTATCATCTTAGAATGTAATAATAAAAATTGGTCTCCTTGGTAAATTCAATTCTACAAACAGCTGATCTTTATTTAGTGGTTACTACATACCAGGCACTATGCCAAGAACTTTACTTGTATTACTGTATTTAGCCCTCCTAACAGCCAATGAGCTGTTATTTTTTTATCAACTCTATTCTAATGATGAAGAAACTGAGGTTTAAAGAAGTTAAATAACTTATCCAATGTTACCCAACCAGTAAGTGGCAGAGATAGACCCCATGACTCCGAAACCCATACACTTTAATCACTAAGCAAACTACCTCCAATTATTGGCTAACTTCTATGTGCAAGGCAATATATTAAGTACAACAGGAAATAGGACAAAAATGTTCTATCATGAAGCTTCTAGTTTCACAGGAGAAACAAATAAAAAAATGTTTTAAAATTCCTTTATTATAGTTATATTTTATTTTGCCATTAAACACACACACTAAAAAACCTTTTTCTGGGCATGGAAATTCTAGTCAACAATACTAGTCAACTAGTATTTCCTAGTCAACATTTAACACTCACTATGGGGAAATTTACCCTTCTGATCTAAGAGCTTGGATTCATTCCTTCTTTGGTACAGTTTAAAAATCTACATCTTTACTCCTCAATCAGGTAATCTATGGGTATAGTGTGAACCAAAGGACCTGATGAAACCAAAAGCAAGTAGTTAAGAATATTCTTAATGGGGGCGCCTGGGTGGCTCAGTGGGTTACGTATCCGACTTCGGCTCAGGTCATGATCTCACGGTCCATGGGTTCGAGCCCCGCATCGGGCTCTGTGCTGACAGCTCAGAGCCTGGAGCCTGTTTCGGATTCTGTGTCTCCCTCTCTCTCTGACCCTCCCCCGTTCGTGCTGTGTCTCTCCCTGTCTCAAAAATAAATAAACGTTAAAAAAAAAAAATTAAAAAAAAAAAAGAATATTCTTAATGAATGTCTAAAGCTGGTTAAAAAAAAAAAAAAAGGTTAACTAAGAGTACACTCAACAACTGGGGCAACTGGTTGGCTCAGCTGTGCTGACAGCTCAGCACCTAGAGCCTGCTTCAGATTCTGTGTCTCCCTCTCTGCTCCTACTCTTCCCCTGCTCATGCTTGGTCTCTCTGTCTCTCTCAAAAATAAACAAAACATTAAAAAAAAAAAGTACACGCAATTGAAACGAGAGGTTTTGGAGGACAAAGAGGTGCCAGGAAGAAAAGAGATTACAGACATCTATGCTGGTACTGGCACACTCATTTTATATAATTATTGCCTAAATTCAAATAAACAAATTCAAACAACAAATAATACGTCTTCCACACTTCCAAGCTTTTCTTTTACCCCAGGCCATTCTTTCCCACCACCATCAAATATCCATTCCACCCCAACTTCTTCCTTTTCCCAGGGATTGATCTTTCCTGCTTCATATCTTACCCCATCCAGTCCCCAACTTGTCTTAAAAACACATCTTTCATATTTCCTTTATATATGCCATATAATATTCACCTATATCAGCCTTCCCCAATTCACCAAGTCAATTCCTAACTACTCCTTCAGACTCCATTCCAATGTTACCTCTTTATAAAGCATTCAAGCTGGTCACTCTTTTAAGATCCCATTTTCAAACAACAGTGTTACTATTACTGTTATTTGCTTACATGTTTTTCTCTAATCAGTAAACTCCTAGAGGAGAAGCATCATGTTTTTAAAAATGCCACACACATCCAATTCAACTTTTTATCACTAGATCATGGTACATGAAAAGCACTCAATATTTATCTTAACAATACACAGATCCAGAATAGCACTAATTCCAGACTTAGGGAAAAGAAAATGATAGGAAAGAGAGGACTAAGTAAAATAGCAAATTGCAAAAGACTTCCTTCTAACTAGCTTGGGAGACTAGCTAGTACAGAACCTAAATTCTCTTCTACATTATGGGCCCCGACGCCCTTAATATTCCTTTCTATTTTCAGAGGGTGACTACTCTGTCCTATTAATAACCCAGGATCGCCTTCTTCAATTTAGATATGACCTCATTTTTCTAAACTCTACAAAAGTATACCATTTCTTTCTTTCCTTTCTTATTTATCAAGAATGATTACCTATTTCCTTGTATACATATTCACAAATATCCCAAATATCTATTTATGAACAGATGGATTTATGATTCTTTCCTTCAATACCTAGCAGTGTTTTTATTAAGGCTAGGAAGGTGTATTTCTAGATTAAAAAATTAATTAGTACTCAGGAACAAGATACAAATGGCTACAACAGTTCCTAATACACTGGAGATACTCAGTAAATTTGGGAGAAAAAAGAGGAAAAGGTAGAAAACCAAGGAAAAAGGGTTAAAGTGTAATACATCATATAGTATTTACTAATTTATCATTCCAAATGGACTGTTCACTTCTAATTCATAAACTGCCACTTTCACCAATATATCCCCAGTGCCTAGCATAGTACCTAGAAAATAACAAGTACTCCGTATCTATTGATGAGTGAATAAATCAAGGGTCAACAAACTTCTTCTGTAAAGGGACAAAGTAATACTTTGGTAAATATTTTACTTTGGTAAATATTTTGGTAAATATTTACCTTGGTAAATAATGAATATTTTATGCTTTGATAAATAATAAATATTTTATGCTTTGCAAGCTATATGCTCTCTAGAGCAACTACTCAATGCAACTCTGCCATGGTAGCATGAAAGCAGCCACAGACAATAGGTAAACAAATGGGCATAGCTGTGTACCAATAAAACTTTGTTTATAAAAACAAGGAGTAGGGGTTTTTTTAATCACAATTTAAAAAACACAAAACTCACCAACCAAAAAGCAAAAAAAGAGGATAACCCCATAGTTTGTTGACCCCTGGAATGAGAATGAATGAAGTCAGATTCACAGATATAAGGATTTACTGAACAAAGGGAGAGAAGAAAGAAGGAAAGAGGGAAGTTAGGAAAAATGAAAGCTATCTCTGCCTTAGCAATAAAAGAAAAAAAAAAAGAGCTGTACTTGACAAAGAAAAGTTATGAAACATGCATCTTCCTCCAAACAACTAAAATGACATAGTATACTTTTTCAAGTCGAAAGATGTGATCTCTTTCTAAGCGTTCTTCTGCTTGTTTCAAGCCTAGCCTCTGCTCAGGTGTCAATGCAGATTCATCTATCACAGTAGCATTTTCTAAATAGTCCATCTCTGAAGAATTTTCTTTATTAGATTCATCATTCTTCATTTTACCTGGAAAAGGAAGCAACCACTTAGTTACCATCAGCAGAACTGATAAATTTTAAAAAAAATTAATGGAAAACATTCAATTTCTGCACATACAGAAAAAAGATTCTTATACATTCCTTAGTTGTACAAGTTGGTATACTTATGTAAGATTCAAGTAAGAGATATACATGGTATCAGAATTCACAAAGAAAAATCTATGTCATGGGTCAAATGCCTATCTTGTTCTTCCAACCTATCAAGAGAGACAAATCTAACTGACACTCACTGCAGAAGGCTAACACACTATAACCATCTTGCAAAATGTCTGAAGCATGATAAAAAGCTATTTGAAGTCCCAAAGATTAATCACTAAAATCAGTTTAGTGACTTCATCAATATACACTAGCAGCCAAAATAACATACATACTCTAGACCACAAACCCACACCAAGCTCCTCCCTCTTTGCTTTCACTGAACTCATGGATATCTCTACCATATCAATATTTCTTTCTTTGCTTCCCTACCTCATAGCTACATTGCAATCTCTTCAAGGCAAAGACTGGGTGCTGTCATCTTTTCATTTTCAGCACGTAGCATTATATACCTAGCATACAGTAGGTTCCACCATCACTGTGATTTTTCTAAATACATAATGAATCATGTTATTCTCTTGCTTAAAATATATAAGGCTTTCAAAGAGTTCAGGATAAAGTTTAAACTCTCTAGCTTATTACATGTCATTCTTGCCTTCATGAAGGCAGTAAACAGAGTAACTACAATAATTCCAAGTTGTAGCAAGTGTTATAGAAGGGGAAATGCAAGTAACTGAGAAGGAGACTTTAGATATGGGAGTCAGTGAAGGCTTCTCTCAGATTTTAAACCAAGACCTTCAGAAAGAGAGCTAAGTTCTCTATATCTCTAACCTTATATTCTGCCTTAAGCATCTTTCATTTCATTCATACCAAATGTGCTAGAATGGATCATTGCTACTTCAAGTCTCAATGTCCTTTATATGTTTTTTCTTCCACCATCAAGGCCCTCCTCACTTCAACTAGTAATGTTTACCTGTCCTGCAAAATTCAGCTTGAGCTTAACCTAATTCAGAAGACAGTCTGATATTCTTTATACAGTTGACACTTGAACAATACTGGGGCTTGGGGTGCCAAAATCTGCATGTAACTTTTGACTGCCCAAAACCTTTACTATTAATAGCCTATTTTTGACCAAAAGCCTAATGATTAACAGTTGATAGACACACATTTTGCATGTTATATATACTATATATTTTATTCTTACAGTAAGGTAAGCTAGAAAAAAGAAACTGTTATTAAAAAAATCATGAGAAAATAGATTTACAGTACCATACTATATTTACTAAAAAAAAAAAAAAAAATCAGGGGTGCCTGGCTGGCTCAGTCAGTAGAGCATGTGACTCTTGATCTTGAGATTATAAACTGAGCCCCATGCTGAGTATAGTGATACTTTTAAAAAAATGAAAATATTAAAAAAAATTTTTTAAGCTTATTTTTATTTATTCTGAGAAAGAAAAGGAGAAAGAGCACAAGAGAGGGAGGAGCAGAGAGAGAGAGAGAGAGAGAGAGAGAGAGAGAGAGAATCCCAACCAGGCTCCACGCTGTAAGCACAGAGCCCAACTCGGGGCTCCATCCCACGAACGATGAGATCATGACCTGAGCCAAAATCAAGAGTCAGACATTTACCCAACTGAGCCACCCAGGTGCCCCCAAAAATAATAAATTTTTTTAATTAAAAAAAATCCATATAAGTGGACCTGTGCAATTCAAACCTGTGTTGTTCAATTATACAACTGTATTCTCGTAACACTATTGTTATATTGTCGTAACAATATTGTCTCTATTGTTTCACATTTGCATAATAATGTAATTTGTAATTTGTATAATGTAATTTGTATTCATTTATCTATCTCCTACTTCACATGATAGATTCCTCGATGCTAATGACTAGGTATTATTTAACTTCGTATTTTCAGATTTTAATACCTAGACCAGAGAAGACACATAATAAAAGTGTACTGAACAAATAAATTTGGATGTATCTAAAAACACTACTTAGGGGCGCCTGGGTGGCGCAGTCAGTTAAGCGTCCGACTTCAGCCAGGTCACGATCTCGCGGTCCGTGAGTTCGAGCCCCGCGTCAGGATCTGGGCTGATGGCTCGGAGCCTGGAGCCTGTTTCCGATTCTGTGTCTCCCTCTCTCTCTGCCCCTCCCCCGTTCATGCTCTGTCTCTCTCTGTCCCAAAAATAAATAAAAACGTTGAAAAAAAAATTAAAAAAATAAAAAATAAAAACACTACTTAAAGTAAACGTTCATGGACAACAGATCTCTCCATTCTGCCCTCAAAAGCCAACTGCATGCCATCTACAAGAACCATGACAGTCAATTCTACCTTTTGATAACACGAATTTTCTAAACAAAGAAGAAAGGATAGGCCTTTGGAAATGAAGTGTTTCCTACCACAAGGACACAGAAGTCTCTAGAGTCAGGTGGCAAACTCTTAAGATGTTATTAGAAGGATTCAAACATAAGAATTATGTTAGGTTGGCTAATTAATTCTTAAATTATTGTCAGGGAAAGACTGATGCACAATAAGTAATTTGCAATTGTATCCTAGTATTTAGAAAAATAATTTAGCTTTTTAGTAACGATTTTATGACGGTAATGTAAAATAAAAGGTAAAATTCTAGTTTTATTTCTACATTTCATGATAAAGAACAGTAGTAAGAATATTCTAACCTTTTTCTCTTTTCTATATGTACAATTTGCCAAGCACTACAAGGCAACATCAGCAAATCTTGTAAAACTGTCATTTCTGCCAATATAAATATAGAAAGTTACATACCTTCTTTAAAATTCAGAAATAAATTTTTTTTTCTAAAATCAACATGAATATAAAATAACATCTGGCAGAAGTTCCCAAATTTCTTCCATCAAACTCCAGTTCTGTGAGATGTTAATACTATCCCAAAACAACAAGAGTTCAAAACAGGTATTCAAACAAAAACCTCTACATGAATGTTCATAGCAGCACTATTCACAATAGTCAAATGTGGAAATGACCCAAATGTCCAATCACTGATAAACATAAACAAAATGTGGCATATCTGCAAAGTGGAATATTATTCAACTGTCTTAGCTCAGGTTGTCATAACAAAATACCATAGACTTAACAGGGATTTATTTTCTCACAGTTCTAGAGGCAGGAAAGCCCAACATCAAGGTGCCAGCAGGTTTGGTGTCTAATTAGAGCTCTGTCCTTGGATTGCAGACAGTTGCTTTCTTGCTGTGTCCTCACAAGGCCATTCCTTGGTTCATGCATACAATGAGACAGATGCCTCTATTCCTCTTCTTATAAGGCTTCAATCCCATTGTATTAGGAACCTACCCTTATGACCTCATTTAATCTTAATTACCTACTAAAAGCTCTTATCTCCAAATGCAATCATACCAGGAGTTGAGACTTTAGCATACAAAATTTAAGGGGACACAATTCAGTCTATAGCATCAGCCCTAAAAAGGAAAAGTCCTGGGGGGTGCCTGGGGGACTCAGTCAGTTAAGCATCCTACTATCAGCTCAGGTCACCACCATGATTTCATGGTCATGAGATCGAGTTCCACATCAGGCTCTGCACTGGGTGTGGAGCCTGGTAGAGATTCTCTCTCCCTCTGCCCCTCTCCCCTGCTTTTCCATGCTTGCTCTCTCTCTCTAAAAAAAAAAAAAAAAGAAAAAAAAAAAAAAAGTACTGATATATATAACACAAATGAACCTTGAAAACACGATGCTTAATGAAGGAGCCAGACATACAAAACAACATACATGATTCCATTTCTATGAAATATCCAGAAAAGGTAAATATATAGAAACAGAAAGCTTCGTATTAGTGATTGTCAGAAGATGACAGGAGGAGGGCAAAAGGATGTGAATCTTAATGAGTAGAGTGTTTCCTTTTGGGGTGATGAAAAAGTTCTGCAATTAGATAGTGGTGATGGTTGTACAACACTATAAATGTACTTAATGTCACTAAATTATATACTTTTAAGTGGTTAAGACAGTAGTTATCATATGACTCAGAACTCTACTTCAACATATATATCAAGGAGAAATGAATACACACACCCACACAGAAATTTTTAAATAAATGTTCAAAAAAAATGTTCATTGCAGGGTTATTTATACTAGGCAAAAGATGGAAACAATTCAATTATCTATCAGCTGATAAAAGGACAAGTAAAACATGGTATAGCCATAAGATGGAATATTATTCAGCAATAAAAAGGAGTAAGGTACTAGTACATGCTACAACATGTATGAATCTTGAAAACATTCTGCTAAGTGTAAAAAGCCAGACACAAAAGGCCACATGTTATATGATTCCCTTTATATAAAACAGGGAAATCTATAGAGACAGAAAGTAGATTACTGGCTGGCAATGTCTAGGAGGAGGGAGTAATGAGTAAGTGACTTCTAATGGGTACAGTTTCTTTTGGGGGTGATAAAAATTTTCAGGAATTAGACAGTGGCTATATCTACACAACTCTATGAATATAGTACTAAAAACCCCTAAACTGTATGTTTTTAAATGAGACATTTTGGCATGTGAACTGTATCTCAATAAAACTATTATATAAAAAGGTAAATAAGAAAAATTTTAAATATGACAAATAGTAATAAAGACTATGGAGAAAGGCACCTGGGCATCTGACTCCTGGTTTCAGCTCAGGTTATGATCTCACAGTTCGTGAGTTCGAGCCGAGTCAGGCTCTGAGGGGCTGGTGCAGAGCCTGCTTGGGATTCTCTCTCTTCCTCCCTCTCTACCCCTCCCTCACTCACACTCTCTCTTTAAATAAATGAACTTAAAAAAAAATAAGACTACTGAGAACAATTAAAAAGAGTAAAGACTGTAAATTCCTCCTTCACTGAAAAGGTGAAGGAGGTAAGGGAGCAAGCCATGTGGACATCTCAGGGAAGAATGTTCCAAGCAAAGGAAAAGCAAAGGTAAAGACCATTCTCCATATTTGAGGAAATGCAAGGAAACCATGCAGTTGGAGCAGAGAAGGGGAGAGGGAAAAAATGTAGAATGAAAGCAGATTACTCTAACGTATAGGAAACTAGTAAAACACTTTGAAGAGTAGTAACATGATCTGAATAATTTTAAAAGGATTATTCTGGCTGTGTAAAAAGTAAAATGAAGGGTGGTGTAAATGAAAGTAAGGAAATGAGTTGGGTTATCCTGCTCAAAAGCATATCTTATTCAGGAGCTTTTTAAAAATCCAGCATCTTGGAGCCCGTGAGTGGCTCAGTCGGTTAAGCATCCAAATCTTGGTTTTGGCCCAGGTCATTATCTCACAATTTCTTGAGTTCAAGCCCCATGTAAGTCTCTGTGCTGGCATCATGAAGTCTGCTTGGGATTCTCTCTCTGCCTCTTTCTCCCCACCCTTTTCACTTGCACTGTCTTGTCTGTCTCTCTCAAAATAAATAAACTTGAAAAAAAAATGTTTAAATACTAAAAGGGGACCTGGGTGGCTTAGCTGGTTAAGAGTCTGACTTTAGCTCATGCCATGAATTCTCGGTTGGTGAGTTCGAGCCCCACATCAGGCTGTCTGCTGTCAGCACGGAGCCCACTTCAGATCCTCTGCCTCCCTCTCTCTCTAACCCTCCCGTTTGTGCTCTTTCAAAAATAAACATAAAATAATAAAAATTAATATTAGAAAATAATCCTATGGTCGCCTTTATGGGTCAGCCTATTCAACATCTAACTCTTGATTTTGGCTCAGGTCATGATCCTATGGTTGTGGGACTGAGCCCTGTCTCAGGCTTAGCAAGGGCTCAGCACTGAACATGGAGCCTGCTTAAGATTCTCTCTCTCTCCTGTTGTCCCTCTTCCTTGCTTGTGATCTCTCTCAAATAAAAATAAATAAATAAATCTTTAATTTAGATTTTTCACTAACTCAAGTGGTCAAACCATTATAAGTGATCTTTAAGCAACTTCAAGCATTCACAGGGGCACCTGGGTGGCTCAGCTGGTTATCAGAGCCTGCTTAGGATCCTCTGTCTCCCTCTCTCTCTGTCCTAGCCCCGCTCACATCCTTGCTCTCTCAAAAATAAATACATTTCAAAGAAAAAATCATTGGGGCGCCTCAGTGGCTCAGTTGGTTAAGCATCTGGCATCAGCTCAGGTCATAATCTCGTAGTTAGTGAGTTTGAACCCCACACTGGGCTCTCTGCTGTCAGCTCCTGTCTTAGTATCATCTGTCTCACTCTCTGCTCCTCCCCGCCAGCGCTCTCTCAAAAATAAATAAACATTAAAAAAAAATCATTCATGGGGCTCCTGGGTGGCTTAAATAGCTGAGTGACTTCAGCTCAGGTCATGATCTCGCAGTTAATGTGTTCAAGCCTCTGTGCTGACAGCTGGAGACTGGAGCCTGCTTCGGATTCTGTGTCTCCCTCTCTCTCTGCCTCTCCCCTACTCATGCTCTATCTCTCTCAAAAATAAACAAACATTAAAAAAAAATTTTTTTTAATCATTCATTGGGGCGCCTGGGCAACTCAGTTGATTAAGCATCTAACTCAGTTATAACTCAGGTCATGATTGCATTAGTTTCATTGGGTTTGAACCCCACAATGGGTTTTGTGCTGATGGTGCAGAGCCTACTTGGGATTCTCTCTCTTCTCCTTTTCCCTTTGCCCCTCCCCAGCTCATGCTGTCTCTGTCTAAATAATAAACTTAAAAATTTTTAATACAAAAAATAAATTAAAAAAAATCATTCACATGTTATCATGTTCAGATTTGCTTATCTAAACATTATCAGTAGTATTATTTATTTGATACTATCTTTAAATTGATTTGCTTTTTTTGTCCTTCTCCTAAAGCGTATCTTTAAAATTATGAAGTTGGTATTTTTCTTATGCATATAAAAATACGTCTATTAAAATTAAAAAAAAAAAGTCTGTCAACATACTGTCACCAGAAATAAAAAGAAACTATTTCTAAACTCTTTACCGGAGGTTCTCAAAGTGTGAAATAGCTTTCTTTTGTTATTCACATACCAAGAAAAGGTTTTATCCAACTAGCCACAGAAACATGAGGAAAAAAGATTGGTAAGAAAAATCCATTAAGTTAAACAGAATCAGGATTACTCAAAAGACATAGACAACATTTATAAGCAATTAATTAAAACTAAGATCAAAATCCCAAAAGAAAATGAATTTTATACCAATAGCTCAAGTAAATTCCAAGGGTCCTAACCAATCTGTACTTCCATTCTTGTTCCTGTCAAAAAATTTGCTGCACTGCAGCCAAAAAGATTAAAAATATGTATCTGTATCTGATCATAGCACTACCTTACTTAAAATTCTTTAGTGTCTTCCAAAACACTCATAATAAAGTCCAAACTGCCTATCATGTCCTAAAAGGTCCTTCATTCTCCAATTGTTCTAAGACTTTTCAGCTGTATCATTTGCTACTTTTCCCCTCAATTCTGTTCCAGTCATACTCCATCTCAGTCATACTCTCAGTCTCACATTTATGTCCTACATTTTCTCAATCTAAAATCTAAGTCCCTCAATTAAATCATGTACTCTCTCAACTCTTAAGTTTTTGGCACTGAACTAAACCACCACTTTATCTGTATCACCCCCCATCAAACTAGAAGCTTCCTTGAGGTCTGGGGCTGTATTTTTGGGGTTTTTCATTGTAAACATATGCTTGGCATATAAAAGGAACTCAATACATACATGTTTGTTGAATGAATGAGTTACATATTACCAGGACCACTTAAAAAGTGTTTGTGTGTGTACACATGCACATACCTACATACTGGACTATAGGAGCCACTAATTTCTATTTGCACAGGCTTTTTACCCATCTCAATAAATGTAAACGTTCTTTTTTAGCTTAAAAAGCCATATTATTTGGGCACCTGGGTGGCTCAGTTGGTTAAGCATCTTACTCTTGATTTCAGCTCAGGTCATAATCTGATGGTTGTGAGATCAAGCCCTGTGTCAGGCTCTGCACTGAGTGCAGGGCCTGCTTGGGATTCTCTTTCTCTCTCTCTCTCTCTCTCTCTCTCTCTTTCTGCCCCTCCTCTGCTCACACACGCACACTTGTGCTCTCTCTCTCCCTCTCAAAATAAACATTTTTAAAAAGCCGTATTATTAATGTCCTTCTTGTAATTAAAGTAGTTAAAATCAAACTGGTGATAATCTAAACACTATTAACATAGGAAAAATCTCTCCAAAAATGTGACCCTGGGATAATCTAATTTGTACTTACTCAAATCATCTGATATGTCTTCAATTCCCGAAGCACTATCATCAGAATCACCAGTATTATCTGTACATGCTTGTTGCTTCTGAGATCGTGGTGAGTTTTCCAAAGCAGATTTTTCTCCCTCTACAACATCAATATTCACTTTGTCCAGAGAAGTAAAGGAACTTGGAATTTTTCTTCCAATCTGCTGTAATTCTATCTGTCGCATGTTTTCTTTTAACGGTAAACTGGGTGCCTTCTCTGGTTCTGTTAGCGAACCAGGGACCTTTTCTGATTTCATCTGAGCAATGGGTACTTTTTCTGTTTTCCTCTGTGAACTAAGTGCCTTTTCTGCTGCTACTGCCTGGGAGCTGGATGTCTTTTCTGTTTTCACTGGTGAATTAGATGACTTTGGTGACTTTTCTGCTTTTGCCTGTGAAACAGGTAACTTCTCTGCTTTTACCGGTGAATTAGGTGATTTTTTTGTTTTGCAATGACTTTGATCTCGAAGGACTAATCCCAAATCTTTAGGACTTGCTACGTTGGCAGCATTTACTTTACATGATTTAACTTCTGTCTTTTCTATACAAATATCATTTTGCTTATTTTTTTTACTACTATTCCTACTTGGAGAGCTGGTCCCAATTTCTTTTATGGATTTATCATTTCTAGCTTTCAAAGTTTGATTAGATATAACTTTAACTGCTTTACTTTCTTCAGAAAGAGCCCAAGCATTCTTCTTTGGTTCATGATTTTCATTTTTAGAGGTCTTAGACTCTTCCATTATTTGAAAACCTGCTTCTTCCCAATTGTGATACTGTAAAATGGCAGATTTCTAGTAGTTGAATTGCTTCAAGTCCAGATTAGGCAAACAAACTATTGGATTGGGAAAAAAAAGAAAAATCTGTTATTTAAAACACAAAAGCCACTTTTTTTTAATTGGTGAGACTTTCAAAATTTGTTCTTAAAACTAAAGAAATAGTAAAAAATTAAAAACTCTGAAAACCATATGAGGAGTTAAAACCCACTTAGTAAATAACAACCAAATGCTCATAAAGAAGGTTGTAATGTAATTATGGCAATATGACATCAAAACAATTTTAGAAGTAAAATTTGTTTTACATTACCCAATAAGAATTTCAACTAAAAGGGAAATAAAACCTGCAATTGATGTACCACAATTAACATAAAAGGAAATGGAACAAAGAAAACACAAAAACCCTAATCTAGGGGAGCCTGGCTGGCTCAACCAATGGAGCATTTGATTCTTGGGGTCATGAGTTCAAGTCCCACATGGTGTATACAGATTACTTAAATAAACAAAGCTTTTAAAAAAAAAATCCAAATTTATAGGCAATATAGGGAATCAGTTTATAGAGGCCCAAATTGAAAGATTTTGCCTACATGACTTTCCTACTAAACACTACCTATTTATACTGCTAACCTACTTCAATCTTGATTTTCTAAAGATGGGGAAATAATGTCAACAGACTTTCTCCACCTCTAAAGTATAAAGGAGTTTAAATTAATTTTTCTGAGATTAAAAAATTTAAAAATAGGAACCCAGAATTAAAAAATGATAGTAATATTTTATATGATATAATGGTGGATACATGGCATTATACATTATACAAAATCGATAGAATATATACCATTAAAAGTGAACCCTAACATAAACTATGGACTTTGGGTGATAGTGACATGTCAATGTAGGCTCACTGACATAACAAATATACCACCCTGGGATGATGATAGGGAGGCTATTCCTGTATTGGGGAAGGGAGTTTATGAGCCTTCTGTATTTTCTGGTCAATTCTGCTATAAAAATTTAAACTGCTATATAAAAACGAATGTTTAAAAAAGAAAGATGATAGAATACTAAAATCAGTCAGAACTCATCTTGTTCTAAAATATAATAGAAACAATTATACATTTACCACTGAGCACAAACTACAAACAAATTAAAATGCTGCATTTTGTTAAGTTATTTCTATATTAGAAATACCCTGTATACTGTATTTTACAGAAATAAGAATTTTTTTTTTACTGTTCACTTTGCCCTGTATGCCTTAAATTCAGATCTATGCTTCTAAACAGATAACTAATATGAATAAAAATTAAAGTCAGCTAAAACAAAATGTAAGTGGCATCTTTGATTTTACTTAATTTATTAAACTACAAATTTGGGCAAATGAACACCTCTAATCATATAACCATACATCATATAAATGCAAAAAAAAATGCCTAAAATAAAAAGTCCAAAACACCAAGTCATATCCTCCCAACTATCTATTTATACCAAAACCTATGTCCAAATTAAAGAAACTAAACTTACCTAGCTATGTCTCCACCACAACATCTTACTCAACGTGCACCTAAGTTTTATAATTCCTATTGTAGTAAAGCAGTATGTATCCTCTGCCTTGATCTCTGTCCAGATTGACATTCTCTTTTATTTAAAAACAAAAACAAAAACAAAAACAATTAGATTCTTCTTTCTAAATTATTTTATGGACACCTGGGTGCCTCAGTCATTTAAGCATCCAACTCTTGGTTTTGGTTTGGTTTTTGCGGTTTCATGGGTTTGAGCCCTACACATCGGGCTCTGTGCTGGCAGCATGGAGTTTGCTTGGGATTCTCTCTCTCTCTCTCTCTCTCTCTGTCCCTCTCCCACTTATGCTGTCTCTCAATAAATAAATAAACTAAAAAAATAATTTTATAAAGTAACTTTTTCAAATTATAAAATTTAAGCCAAAAAAAAAAACTTTAAGCCAAAACCATCCCAGATTTTCACCATTAATGTCTTCTGTGACTAATATTATTTTCTAGTAAAAAGCTGTAGCACTCTTAGCTATAAAAGAATGTTTATATTCCTGGTTTTTGGATATTTGAATTTATTAAATTTATACATTCTGCTCTCAATATTCTTCATAAGGTGTTTCACATACATGTCAAAACAGTTACCAAATATGACTATATCTAAATTCTTGTAGAAACTACTGCACATTCTTAATTTTAAAAATAAAAATGGATTCTATTTCTAAAAGATTAGTTTTACCTTACCCAGAAACCAAAATATTTTAAATTTTCTAATTCTATTCTATGATGATGACTCTAATAATTTTGTAGATGTCATCTCCCTGACAAAAGCCATAATACAACAAACACTTGATTGAGCCACACTGATCCACAATTCCATTTATAAAACTTTTTAGAGGAGCGCCTGGGAGGCTCAGTTGGTTTAGCGTAGGACTCTTGATTTTGACTCAAGTCATGATTTCACTGTTCGTGGGTTTGAGCCCCATGTTGGGCTCCATGCTGGTGGCACAGAGCCTGCTTAGGAGGATTCCCTCCCTCTTTCTCTGCCCCTCCCCTGCTTGCACTCTCTCTCTCAAAAATAAACTTAAAAAAAAACTTTTAAAGATTTTTTTTTTAAATGTTTATTCATTTTTGAGAGAGACAGAGCACGAGTGGGGTAGGGGCAGAGAGGGAGGAAGACACCGAATCTGAAGCAGGCTCCAGGCTCTGAGCTGTCAGCACAGAGTCCGACGCAGGATCCAAACCCACAAACTGTGAGATCATGACCTGAGCCAAATTTGAACATTTAACCAACTGAGCCACCCAGGCCCCAACAAAACTTTCTAGATACACTATTCTTCCACTCAAAAAAAACTCTATAAATCGGGGTGCCTGGGTGGCTCAGTCGGTTGAGCGTCTGACTTCGGCTCAGGTCATGATCTCAAAGTTCATGGGTTCGAGCCCCGCACAGGGCTCTGTGCTGACAATTCAGAGCCTGGAGCCTGCTTCGGATTCTGCCTCTCCCTCTCTCTCTCTGCCCCTCCCCCACTTGTTCTCTCTCCCTCTCTCTCTTAAAAAAAATAAACATTAAAAATTTAAAAAAAAACTCTATAAATCAAGTTTGTATACATAAATTAAAGCTACAAACATTTAAAAAATTAATGTACTTAATATAGATAAATGCTAGTTCAAGACTCAGGAAATTGCTACATTTCACTTTGATTAATTTGGTTCATGTAACTAAAAGTACATTTAAATTTTTAACAGGAACATGTTATTAAAAACAAGCTTTACTTAATTTCTAATCTTCCTCATCTTCTTATAAGAGTAACAGATGTCCTATTAAAAAAAAAAGCATGGTAATATTATACAGCAAAATTCCTATTTTAAGCTATCAACAGTATAAATTTTTCCCAAAAAAGTTGTAATTTCTAGAAATGAAGTTCTCTCTGAGGAGGTTAAGATTTTGAAAATAAGGTTCACTGCTTCCCACTGCACACTCATAGCAAAATTGGTTAAACAAAATAAAAATGTCAGACCTATGTTCTAGTTCCTGGCTACATTTCTCCAATGTAGTAAATGAGGATTAAATGAGGTTCCAACCTTGAATGCACTATTATTGTCAAGAAGATACAAAGAATTTTTAATAAATTTTAAAAAGGTATTTGAATATAGAAAACAATAGCATTTAGAATGTATCCCATTTCATTTTTACATTATTAGGATATCAGTTCACTTCTTACTTCTAGTTCTAACCATGTCTTCCTTTCTTGAATTCTTACAGTGCCTACAGATACTGGAGACTGAGGGAGTTCTCAGGCCCTGAGACTTCAACTAACAACTAGTGCCAGGTTCCTGACTTTGCTGTGAAAAAGAATTCAAGGACAAGTCAGAGTGAAATACAGCAGAGGAAGCTTTACTACAAAGCGAAAGTACACACCTGAAGGAAAGAGGAGTCCATACGGGCACACTCAGAGAATCTAAGTAGCGCCGGGTGGATATGGGGCTGATTTTTATTGGTGATTATAATTTGGGGATGAAATATTCATATGGGGTTCTGCAGAATAGGCAGAGATTTCTAGGAATTCTGCATAATAATACATATGCCCTATGATGGCTACTATGCACAGGTGCAGTCTGATTTCAGGCTAACTGGGTCTTGGTGTGCATGTAGGTTAAGCAACAGCAAGATGCTTATTATCATTAGAAACCACAGAGCTATCAGAGGTTTGCTTAATCGCCACAATCTGTCAGGTATCAGACTAGGTTCCCTGTTTTTTTGTTCCTCCTGCAAATATCTAGCACTTCCCTATTCCACCTGCCCCACTACCACAATGCTGGGTACTCAAAAGACATTCAAAATCACTACCAATTAAAATATCCATTCCAGACTGATGGCCAAACACGGGGCCTGTAGTTGTGCCTGTGCCTCAGTAAGTCTAATTGTGGCATTGAGTATTAACAAAAACTTGAAAATATTAAGTCCCATTCTCCAAAGTGCATTTTATCCATAATAAAAAAGGATAATCTAATCTCCATATGCTTCTTCTGTCTTTCCCAATTTGTTCAGGATTCAGGAAAAGAAAGAGTGCTATTTATTGGTCCCCGTAAGCCCCAAGAAGTAGGTAAATTTTATAAGACTCTGAATGTCTTAAATGTCTATCCTATCTTCATATTTTGTTTAATTAAGTTTAAAATTCTAGGTTAGAAATCATTCACTCAAAATGCTACAGATATTGTTTCAATGATTTCTAGTTTCTAGTATTCCTAGGGAAAATCATGCCATTCTTATTTTCCATTTCTTTTTTTAATGTTTATTTACGAGACAGGGAGAAAGACAGTGAGAGAGTGAAGAGGGCAGACAAAGAGAGAATCCCAAGCAAGCTCCATGTTATCAGTACAGAGCCCAATGTAGGGCTAAAACCCATGAACTGTGAGATCATGACTGAGCCAAAACCAAAGCCAGATGCCCGTATTTTCCATCTTTTTTACTGAACTGTTTCTTTTCTGTATGGAAACTTAGGATATTCTCTTTGTCTCGGTGTTCTGTAATTTTTTTTTTTCAATTTAGGTTTGAGTTAGTTAACATATACTGTAGTTAGTATTGGTTTCAAGTGCTCTGTAATTTCTCTTTTTTTTTAAATTTTTTTTAACGTTTTTATTTATTTTTGAGACAGAGAGAGACAGAGCATGAACGGGGGAGGGGCAGAGAGAGAGGGAGACACAGAATCGGAAACAGGCTCCAGGCTCTGAGCCATCAGCCCAGAGCCCGACACGGGACTCAAACTCACAGACCGCGAGATCGTGACCTGAGCTGAAGTCGGATGCTTAACCGACTGAGCCACCCAGGCAGGCGTCCCATGTAATTTCTAATTGATAAACCATGGAGCAGATATTTCTTCAAACATTTGTCTGGGTATTTAGTTGGCTGTTTTAATCTCTAACTCAAGTTCCCCAGTTTTGACAATTTTTTCTTATATTATGTCTTGTATCTTTTCCTCCCTTTCATTTTCTCCGTCCTTTTTCTCTAACTCCTATTAATTGGCCTTTATGTCTCCTACATTGATTCTACATTTATCTTGCCTTTCTCTCCATTTTCTATCTCTTTATTTTCTTTCCTCAGTGATTTCCTCACCTTTATCTTCCAAATCTTCCGCATTTAAGAGGAGAGGAGCATTTTCATTTCTAAAAATGCCTTAACTCTCTGATTATTCCTTTTTACGACACTCTGTTCTTGTCTCATGATTATTATCTCTTATTTCTGAATGCTAATAGTTTTCTTAAATTTTTTTCTGCTCCCTGTAGTTTCCTGACTTTCTTATTTGTTTTCTTCTCTATCAAGCATAATAGGAATCTCAGGAGAAAAAGAGAATAAAGGAGACAGAAGAATACTTGAAGAAATAGTCAAAAGCTTCCCAAATCAGATGAAAGACACAATTATACACAACCAAAAAGACCAATAACTCTAAGCAGAATAAACTAAAAAAATCCACACCAAGACCAACTACTACTCAATTTTGATAAACAATGAGAGAATTTTGAAAGCAGTGAGAGAGAAGCAACTTTTCATATACTAAGAATTCACAATAAGATTAAAAGATGATTTCCCATCAGAAACCATGAAAATCAGAAAAAAGATGACATATTTAAAGTTCTGAATGAAAAAAATGTCAACCAAGCATTCTCTAGCCTTGTGGCAAAACTATACTCTACAAAGGAGGAATTATGAGATTCCAGATAAACCTCCTGGAAATCAGGAAGTATTTAAGCTCATGTGACTTACAGCCCCCAAGGAAGGGGAGAGCTGGAAGACTATTCTACTCTTACTATTCTTCTTACCGTTCTTATCATTTACTTTAAAGGATTAAGCACTCCACCCCTTGCTTACTGTTATTAAGCTCAAAAATCCCAAGGATGGTTTAGGAGCTTTTTTCCCAGAGCTGCCAAAAGCTAGACACTAGGCAAAATTCATGATATGCAGCCCACTGTGCACTCACTCACTTCCTTCTCTGAAGTTATCACCAATAACTTATATTGTTAACAATATTGGGTTTTGTTTTGTTAAGTTTATTTATTTTGAGGGGTAGGGGGAGAGGGGGAGAGAGAGGGAGAGGGAGAGGGAGAGAGAGAGAGAGAGAAAGCGAAAGTGGGAGGAGTAGATAGAGAGGGAGAAAGAGAATCCAGAGCAGGCTCCATGATGTCACCCAGAGCCCCAGGAGATCATAACCTGAGCTGAAATCAGGAGTTGGGAACTCAAACCGACAGAGCTACCCAGGCACCCCTATCGTTAACAATATTGTTAAGATGCCAACACTACCCAAAGCAATCTAAAAACTGAATGCACTATCAAAATCCCAATGGTATTTTTTGCAGAAATAGAAAACCTCATCCTAAAATTCATATGGAATTTCAAAAAACTCTGACTAGCCAAATCAACCTAGAAAAAGAAGAAAAAAGAATTGGAAGACTCACACTTCCTGATTTCAAAACTTAATACAAGCTACAGTAATCAAACAGCATGATACTGGCATAAAAAAAAAACAAAAAAACACAGATCAATAGAATAAAACAGAGAGCCCCAGAATAAACCCTCACATATGTGGTCAACTGATTTGACACTGATGCTAATAGTATTCAGTGGGGAAAGGACAGTTTTTTCAAGAAATGGTGCTGCAAAAACCAGATATGTACATTCAAAGGAATGAATTTGGACCCTGACCTTATACCGGTTACAAGAATTTACTCAAAATGGATCAACTTAGGCACTAATTATAAAGCAAAAGACTGTAACAAAATTCAAATGGCCGATAATGCTAAATTGGTAAAGAAAACTATCACAAAATCATAAAATATATTACCATAGCAGCCATTAAACAGAGTAAGTTTCTACTCTGCTATGGAGCGATAGTGAAGACATACTATTAAACAAAGAAAGTAATAACACAGGAGTATGCACTACAGTAAATCTATGCAAGAAAGAAGACAGTGGGGCACCTGGATGGCTCAGTCAGCAGAGCGTGTGACTCTTGATCTCAGGGTTGTAGGTTCGAGCCCCACGTTGGGTGTAGAGATTACTTAAAAATAAAAACTTGAAAGAAAGAGAGAGAGAGAGAGAGAGAGAGAGAGAGAGAGAAAGAAAGAAAGAAAGAAAAGAAAAGAAAAGAATATATATACTTAAAATTTCACATACTATATAAAAATTGTAAGTCTTCAGGACTTTGGGTCTGGCAACAGCTTCTTAAGTATGACATTAGAAGCAGACAAGGGCACCTGTCTGGCTCAGTAGGTGGCATATGTGACTCTTGATCTCAGGGGTCATGAGTTCAAGCCCCGACAAAAATAAATATATAAACTTTAAATATAAATAGATAAACTTTAAAAAAACATACAACAAAGAAATAAATACTGGATCATCAAAATTTAAATTTTTTCTTTGACATCTGTCTTGGCAATAATTTTTCGGATTTGACACCAAAACCAAAGACAACTGGGGGCACCTGGGTAGCGGTCAGTTGGGCGTCTGGCTTTGGCTCAGGTTACAATCTCACAGTTCGTGGGTTCCAGCCTGGAGCCTGCTTCGGATTCTGTGTCTCCCTCTCTCTCTCTGCCCCTCCCATGCTCACACTCTGTGTCTCTCTCAAAAATAAACAAACATTAAAATATATTTTTTTTCAAAACCAAAGAAACCAAAGCAAAAATAAACAAGGAAGACTATCAAATTAAAAAGCTTCTACAGAGCAAAGGAAACCATCAGCAAAATAAAAGGGCAACCTGCCCTGCAAGAGACACTAAGGTCATGGTCTCACGGTTTATCAGTTCGAGACCCGCATCAGACTCTGTGCTGACAGCTCAGAGCCTGGAGCCTGCTTCAGATTCTGTCTCCTCTCTCTCTGTCCCTCCCCCACTTGCACACGCACACGTGTGGGCTCTCTCTCTCTCAAAAATAAATAAAGTTAAAAAAAAATTTTTTTAATTAAAAAGAGAAATACCATATGATCCAGCAATTCCACTTCTGGGCATTTACTGAAAGGAAACAAAAACACTAAGTCAAAAAGATATCTGCACCCCCATGTTCTTTGTGGTGTTTATTTACAATAGCCAAGACATGGAAGCAACCTGTGTCTACTCACAGATGAACTGATAAAGAAAATGTGGTATACAATGCAATATTATTCAGCCCTGAAAAAGTAGAAAACCTTGCTATTTATAACAACTTGGATAGACCCTGAAGGCATTATGCTAAGCGAACTAAGTCAGACAAATACTGTTATGATCTCATTTACATGTAAAATCTAAAACAAACAAAAATGAACTCACAGCTATAGAGAACAGCTTGATAGATGCCATAGGCTGGGGCTGGGGCAGGGGAAGGAGACAGGCAAAATAGGTCAAAGCGGTGGGGTGCCTGGGTGGCTCAGTCAGTTAAGTGACTGACTCCATTTCAGCTCAGGTCATGATCTATCTCATGGTTCATGAGTTCGAGCCCCACATCAGACTCCACAATGTCACAGTGTGAGTCTGCTTTGGTTTCTCTCTCTCCGCCCTTCATGTGCACTCTCTCTCTCAAAATAAATAAACTTAAAAAAAGTTTTTTAAAATAGGTCAAAGTGGTCAAAACATGAACTTACATTTATTAAAGAAAATAAATTCTGGGGATGTAACATATAGCATGCTGACTATAGTTAATAATACTGTCTTGTATATTTGAAAGTTGCTAATAGAGTAAATCTTAAAGGTACTCATCACAAAAAAAAATAATTTATTAACTATGTGATGATGGATGTTAATAACTAGACTTACTGTGGAGATCATTTCACAATATATACAAATATCAGAGCATTATGTTGTACACCTGAAACTAATATAATGTTGTATATATGTATATATATACATACATATACACATATGTAATGTGTATGTTAATTATATCTCAACCAAAAAAAATTAAAACATCTGTTCAGCAAGGACACTACCAAAAAAGTGAAAAAATTACCAACAGAATGGGAGGAAATATATGCAAATCACATATTTAAATAAGGGTCTAGTATCCAGAATATATAAAAAACTCCTTACAACTTACCAACAAAAAAGACAAACAACCCACTTAACAAATCAGCAAAAGACTTGAATAGACATTGCTCCAAAGATAAATGGTCAATAAGTGCATGAAAAAATGCTGAACATCATTAGTCATTAGGGAAATGTAAATCAAAACTACAATAACACCACTTCATTCTTCTAGGATTATCAAAAAAGCAGAAAATAACAAATGTTGGTGAGGATATGGAAAGATTGGAATCCTCACGCAACTGCTGGTGAGAATAAAATGATGCAGCCAATGCAGAAAACAGTTTGGCAGTTCCTTAAAAAATATATAGAGAATTACCATATGATCCAGCAATTCTACCCATAGCATATATTCCAAAGAGCTGAAACCCGGGACTCGAACAGCTATTTGTATGCCCATGTTCACTACAACATCATTCACAATAGCCAAAATGTAGAAGCAACCCAAGTGACTAACAGATGAATGGATAAGCAAATTGTGGTATATACAAAACAATGGAATTTTAGTCAGCCATTGAAAGAAATTCTGACACATGCTACAACATGGCTGAACCTTGACAACACTGTACTAAATGAAATGTCAGTCACAAAAGGACAAATTTGGGAGCACCTGGGTGGTTCAGTTAAGCATCCGACTCAGGTCATGAACAGGTCATGATCTCAGTTCATAGGAATCAGAGACCTGTGTTGGGCTCTGCGATGACAGCAAACAGCCTACTTGGGATTCTCTCCCTCTCGTTCTGCACCCCCCACCCCCGCCCTCTGTCTTTCTCTGTCAAAATAAATAAATAAACTTTAAAAAATAAAAGGAGAGGGGTGCCTGGGTGATTCAGTTGGTTGGGCATTATGATCTCGCAGTCCGTGAGTTCAAGCCCCAAGTCAGGCTCTGGGCTAACAGCTCAGAGCCTGGAGCCTGCTTCAGATTCTGTGTCTCCCTCTCTCTGCCCCACCCCACTCATGCTCTGTCTCCCTCCCTCTCTCTCTCAAAAATAAATACACATAAAAAAAGAACAAATATTGTATAACTCCAATTATAAGATATTTAAAATAAGTATATTCATAAAGACAGAAAATAGAACAGAAGTTATCAGGGAATGGAGGAAGAAGGGAATGAGAAGTAACTATTTAATGGGTTTCTGTTTGGGATGATTAAAAAAAGTTCTGGAAATAGTCATGATGATGATATAACATTGCGAATGCATTGATGCTACTAAGTTGTACATTTAACTGGTAAGTTCTACGTTATTTATATTTTTCAATAAAAAACTTAAAACTCAAGGGGCGCCTGGGTGGCTCAGTCAGTTACGCATCCAACTTTGGCTAAGGCCATGATCTCACAGTTTGTGGGTTTGAGCCCCGTTTCGGGCTCTGTGCTGACAGCTCAGAGCCTGGAACCTGCTTTGGATTATGTGTCTCCCTCTCTCTCTGCTCCTCCCCCACTCATGCTGTCTCTCTCTGTCACTCAAAGATAAAAAAAAATAAAACATTAAAAAAAATTTTAACTTAAAACTCAAAAAATTATAATCAAAATAATGTGCATGCACTGACCTTATGTAAGATATCATAGACCTCAAATCTTAATCACTCTCAAATAGCTAAAGGTTTTTTAAAAAATACTTTTTATATGGGTAAAATCAACTGACAGAATTTTTATGATCAAAGGCAAATGCAACTGTGCCCCCTTCTCTCAAAGCCAGTTTTGTGAATAAACAGGATTTCCAAACTAAATTACCTATATACTCACCCAAAGTCCAATTACGTAAAGCTTTCTGGATTGATTAGTCAATCTTTTTTCCTTCTTTGTTCATCTGGTAAGCCTCTTTGGACATTTTATTATATACTAGAATCTTTACCAGCAATAGACAAAATAAATTTAAGTTATGCTTCTTTTCACAAGCAATTTGTTGGCCTCACATTGCCAACTGTTTTAGGGTTTTTTTTTTTCCTAATGAGATATGGAGATTATGTGGATCCCCAAATTACCCAAGACACAATTTTCTTTTCTTCCTTATAATCAAGAATTAGCACTACAGATGAAAAGTTCTGTGCAAGATTTGCCAGAGAGCTCTTGATTCTTCTATTATCAAGCAGCTCCTGAGTATTTATAATGATATACTTAACACCTTTTGAGTGGGTTTACTTGTTTACTGGGGATACCTATTATATCCCGTAGATCCAAATATCATGATGTGTAACTGTGCTGGTCCTACAAAGCTTTTGAAATTTGACAAACTACAATTCAAAATAAGCCAGGTTACACTGCAGTAACAACCTCTTTAACTCAGTGCTGATCACAACATAAATTGATTTATTAACTCATGTAAAATCCTCTGTAAGTTCAGGTGCTCTCCAAGGCAGCTGTCCTTCATGCATCAGCTCAACATTCCAAGCTGCTTAATCTTATGCTACCTCTCACTTTTAATAAAACAGGGAGAGAAAGACTAGCACTGGTTAGTTTTGCTCACGTTTAATTTACCTTAACAGGTCACTGGGCTCCACCAAACTTCAAGGCACACAGCCCTCAGAATGCCTCAAAATAAAAAGTAGTAACAATTCTTATCACATTGGTACAAGGTGAAATATGGCAACCTCTTTGTCTCAATGCATGTTACTGTTTCCCTCCAATCCTTTTATTCAGGACTAATTTCATAAACATGTGATGTGTACCATCACATAGGGCTCCCATCTCAGAAAAGAAAGACTCTGTGCTTGTTTTAAAACTGCTGTCACTGCGGGGCCTGGGTGGCTCAGTCAGTTAAGCATCAGACTACTGCTAAGGTCATGATCTCATGGTTCGTGAGTTCAAGCCCTGCATCAGGCTCTCTGCTGTCAGCACAGAGTCCACTTTGGATCCTCTGTCTCTGTCTCTCTCAAACATAAACATTAAAAAAAAAAAAAAAGCTTCTGTCACCATCTTGAAATTCTTAATAATTTTATCTTTGAATTTGTGTTTTGTAGTCTAATGGGACAATGGAACATGCATAGGAGCAGTGGAGATACATGCAAAGTGCATGTCTGACATTCCTTTCTACTTCATTCTCATACAGCTTTGGTGATACACCATGAGCACAGAATTTCAGTGGATCCACAATATATGTGGGAGTTCAGCAAGACTTAAAGTGAGTGAGTATAAAGTAAGCATGTTGTCTACAACTAAGTAAGCAGTGGTACTAACAGCCGAAGAACCTTCATTTTCTATTTCAACCATAATTTGCTTCAAACACAGAACAAAGACAATGGTATTCTAAGAAACACGAATGACAAAAATGAAAAATAAAAACCTTTTATATCTTTTCTTACTCATGTTACTTCCCTGTATTAACCAACTAATTATGCTAAAAGTGATGACACAGAAAGAAAGGGAAAGATAGAACAAGTCACAGTTTCTTCTTGTTTCAGTCCTGCCATGGTCAAAGGTAGAGCATATTGGGCCACCTGGCTGGCTCAGATGGAAGAGCATGGGACTCTTCATCTCAGGATTGTGAGTTCAAGCCCCACCACACTGAGTGTAGAAATTATATATATTATATAATCATAACATACATATTATATGTTATATTATATATAATATATATATATTTTAAGTAGAGAGTGTTGATGGAATGTGCAAGTATAAGAAGTAAAATAAAAATAGTTGAGGCATAGGGGTGCTGGGTGGCTCAGTCGTTTAAGTGTCTGACTTCAGCTCACGTCGCAATCTCATGGTTCATGGGCTTGAGCCCCATGTGGGCTCTACACTGACAGCGCAGAGCCTGCTTGGGATTCTCATTCTCATTCTCTCTCTCTCTCTCTCTCTCTCTCTCTCTCTCTCTCTGCCCTTCCCCTGCTTGCTCTAAGTAAGTAAATAAATAACTTTATATTTTAAAAAATTAGTTGAGGGGCACCTAGGTGGCTCAGTCCGTTAAGTGTCCAATTCTTGATTTCAGCTCAGGTCATGATCTCATGATTCATCCCACTTTGGGATCCATGCTGACAGCATGGAGCCTGCTTGCGATTATCTGTCTCCCCTTCTCTTTGCCCCTTCCCCATGCTCCCTCTCTCAAAAATAAATAAACATTAAAAAAAAATAGCTGAGTTAAGTTTTGTGCGGTGTTTTCCGTGTTCTGGTAAAAATGAAATATGAATTCACAAACTATGAAATACCAGCAATTCCACATAAGAGTTAAATAGCCTTATATTTGCACTTAGAGATGACGCTACACAAAATAAAGATGAATAGTAAAACTTATGCTTAATAACTTAAATTTTTAAATTGTTCTATATTTAGAATAACATTTACAAGTAAATCAAAAATAAGTAAATGGGACGCCTGGATGGCTCAGTTGGTTAGACATTCAACTTTGGCTCTGATCTCGGGATTCTTAAGTTCAAGCTCGGCAGGGCTCTATGCTGACAGCTCAGAGCCTGGAGCCTGCTTCTGATTCTGTGCCTCTCTCCCACTCTCTCTCTCTTAAAAATAAACATTAAAAAATTTTTTAAATAAATTAAATACCTAAAAATTAAAGTAAATTAAAATCACCATAACAAGTTGAGAAAAAGATCGCAGAGGAAAAGAAAAAGCTTTATATTTTAGTAACTTGTTTAAGATTTTATTTTTAAGTAACCTCTACACCCAACATGGGGCTCAAACTTACAACCCTGAGATCAAGAGTGGCATGCTAAATCAGCTGAGCTAGTAGCCAGGAGCCCCTATATTTTAGTAACTTTATTACCAACTTTTTTCCTACTTTTTCAGCAAGGGCTTTGCATTTTCATTTTGCATTTCGCCCTGCAAATTACGTAGCTGGGCCTGCATTTGTTCAGGTAAATAAATATAAATCTAGAATTCGTTTTAACAAAGATCATTTGCCAACATTCACATATAAGGTGCTGGGTTAAAAGCTGAAGATACAATGATAAATAATGGGCTCATGCCTGAAAGGGGAGACAGTCATATAAACAAGTAATGACAATATATTATGTGACCATGTTATGGAAAGCCTGTGGAAAGAGCCTTAGAAAAGCGTTCATCATGGAGATAACAGTTGGGCTGAGAAAGAACTTCCCACTTAGGAGAGAAAGTGAGAAGGGATAGTCCTAATAATAAGACCTGTATATACTAAACAAAATGTATTTATAAAATTTTGGCAAGTTTTTTGGGACCATAAAATAGCATGCATAATGATGAATACAGGAGACGAACTGAGAATGTAAATTGGTGCACACATTTGCATACCAAGTCAGGTTTACACTTTAAGCAAAAATAAGACATAGATTTATAAGCAGAAGAGTGGCACAACTTCTGTTTTAGACTAACTTCAGAATAGGAAGACAGAGTGGAGAGAAAAATGAGATAAATCAGTAAAGTAAGTAATAGTAATTATCAGTAATAGTAAAAAGCATTTGCTTATTTAGGGCCTTATCATAAGCAATTTTAGTGGGGTTAGGAAGGGGAAAAGGCTGTGTTAAAGGAGTTTCTTTCTAGAAGAACCTTTCACACTCTTTAATATGCTAATAAGCACTGCAAATCTCTAAGAGAGAGATAATTTGCAACATTTCCCAGATTTATTGGACTAAAGAAACCTCTTTTGCCAGGACCACCACTGAAGAACTGTGAGGGACACAATTTTAACATTTTTCTATTAAAGAGAAGACAGCACTTAGTGAGGAAAGCAGAGGGCAGTAGAGGGCTTAAGATGGGGTAAAACAATAGGAAATGTGAGAAACAGAAAGAAATCTAACTAAAGTCCTGTCAAGCTGTATTAAGGGCCTGACTAAATATATAAAATACCAGTCTATTAATTTATACAATTAGAAAATATTTTAATTCACACTGGGTAGGGGGCTGACAGAATGAATATCTCAACAGAAATAAGGGGAAAAAAATAGTAATGATATGAGTGGGGGAAGGAATAAAGCCAAAAAGATGTTACATCCAGAGATTTAGGATAGTTCAGAAAACTAAAGAAATGAAAAGCATGCACATATCGGTATTTAGGAGAGTCTGATCAGAAGTAGAACCATTTTTGAACCACATTAATAGATGTGCCAAGGAACACAGAATTGAGTATCACTGGAATATAGAAATTAAGAAAAAATAAACTTAAGGTGTTAGATGACCTTCAATGTCCAACTGCCAATATGATGTCAAGAATTAATCCAGTATCAGGGCACCTGAGTGGCTCAGTCAGTTAAGCATCTGACTCTTGATTTCGGCTGAGGTCATGATCTCTGTGCTGACAGTACGGGAGTCTACTTGAGATTCTCTTCCCTTTCTCTGCCTCTCCCTACCCTCTCTCTCAAAATAAACATTTTCAAAAAAAATTTTTCAAAGAAAATTACATCCACTAACAGTGAATATAAGGGAATAACCTAGAGGTTCCTAGACTGAAATGACAAAATCAGATAAGAAATAATAGGCCCGGGGCGCCTGGGTGGCTCAGTCGGTTGGGCGTCTGACTTCGGCTCAGATCATGATCTTGCAGTCTGTGAGTTCAAGCCCCATGTTGGGCTCTGCGCTGACATCTCAGAGCCTGGAGCCTGCTTCAGACTCTGTCTCTATCTATCTCTACCCCTCCCCTGCTCTCACTGTCTCAGTCTCTCTGTGTCTCTCTCTCTCTCTCAAAAATAAAATAAAAACATAAAAGTTTTTTTTAAAGAAATAATAGGCAGCAGGTCACCCGCCTTAAAAGAAGAGGAACTACAGAGAAACAGAAAAGAATAAATAGATGGGGCGCCTGGATATCCCAGTCGGTGAAGCGTCTGACTCTTGACTCAGGCTCAGGTCATGATCTCACAGTTCATGGGTTCAAGCCCCACATCAAGTTCCGTGCTAACTGTTGGGAGACTGCTTGGAATTCTCTCTCTCTCAAAATAAGTAAACTTAAAAAAAAAAAAGAATAAATACATAATATGTATAAAAATATGAATCTGGTTTCCTGGCTGTGAGGAAAATAAGCATATTCTTACAGGATTAGAACAAAGTAATGGTTCTCAATCTTTTTTCTGTCCCAACACATCTGAGAAATAGAGAATATACATTCCCAACAGAAATAAAGAGGAACAAAAGAATGAGGAAGAGGGAGGATAAATGTGAGTGGTTCCTAAGGCCTTCCAAAATAATTATAAAAAGACTTCCTAAGGAAGTGTAACTCTCATATATTGAAAATCACTAGTTTAAAACTGCTGCTACCACAGAAAACTTAAATAAAGTTCCAAAGACAAACAATTTTTTATCTGTGTGACAGAATTCAAGACGCTATCACATAAGACAAGTTCCTGCAAAAAGTCCCAGAGCTCTTTCAGTTAAAAAAAAAAAAATTGTTTTTGAAGATACAGCATCAGCTAATACATGTCTAGTATGTTCATTCATTTATATTTACACATTTAGGAAATTAATACAGTCTTTTAGTATTTCCATTTTATACACTAATGAGGCACCCTAAGTTTGTGACTTGCCTAAAGTGACACAAACCAGACTGGTTTATAACTATAAGAAACAAGAGTCCCAATTTTTGTTTCAATGCTTAAGCACTAGGGTAGGTCTATTCATCTACACCAGAAGCAGTTCTCAAATTTTTTTATCTCAGGATGTGTTTATATTCTTAAAAATTACTTAAGATCCAAAGAACTTCTTTGTGTACGGATTATAACTACTGATACTCATGTCATTAGATATTAAAACAAATTTTTCACATACAAAAATACACTATTAACTCATTCTGTAAGGCCAGTATAACCCTAATACCAAAACCAGACAAAGACATCATAAGAAAATTATGGTCCGGGGCACCTGGGTGGCTCAGTCGGTTAAGTGTCTGACTTCGGCTCAGGTCATGATCTCACAGTTCGTGAGTTCAAGCCCCACATCAAGCTCTGCACCGATAGTGCAGAACCTGCCTGGGATTCTCTCTCTACCACTCTTTCTCTGCCCCTCCCCAATTCATGTATGCATGTGCTCACTCTCTCTCTCTCTCAAAAATAAATAAACTTAAAAACAAAATGTGGACCAATGTTTCTTATGAACATAGATGCAAAATTTTTCAACAAAATACTAGCAAACCAAAGACAGCAACAAAGGATTGTACCCCAGGATACCAAGTAGTATGTGTCCCAGGAATGCAAGGTTGGTTCAACATATGAAAATCACTCAACATAATACACCATATTAGTTGAATAAAGGACAAAAACCACAGTCATCTCAATAAATGCAAAATGCATTTGATAGGGGCATCTGAGTGGTTCAGTCGGTTAAGTTTCTGACTCTTGATTTCGGCTCAGGTCATGATCCCAGAGTGGTGGCATAGAGCCCACATCAGTCTCCAGGCTAAGCATGGAGCATGCTTAAGATTTTCTCTCTCCCTTCCTCTGCCCCTCTCACCTGCTCACACACTTTCTACAATAAAATTATTAAAAATGCATTTGATAAAACCTAACACCCTTTTATGATAAAACAACAACACTCAATCAACTAAGAATAGAAAGGAACTGCCTCAACCTGACAAAGCCCATCTAAGAAAAACCCACAGGTGACATCATACTTTATGGTGAAAGACTAGATGTTCTCTCCTCTAAGAGAACACAGGATGAGGATGTCTGCTGTCTCCAATTCTATTCATCATTGTACTACCCAGAGCAATTAGACAAGAAAAAGAAATTAAAAGTATCCAGATCAGGAAGGAAAAAATAAAACTATATCTAATTTGCAGATGACATGATCTTACATACAGAAAATCAGAAGAAATCCACAAAAAAATTTAGAGCTAGTAAATGAGTCCAGCCAGGTTGCTATCCAAAATCAATATACAAAAATTAGTTATATTTCTACACACTAGCAATGAACAACCCAAAAATGAAATTAAAAAAAAAAAAAACAATTTCATTTACAATAGCATCAAAAAGAATAAAATACTTAGGAATAAATGTAATAAAAGAAGAACAAAATTTGTACACTAAAAACCACAAAATGCTGTTGAAATAAATAGGTAAAGGCCTATTTAATGGAAATGAAAAGTAAGTGCACAAACATCTCATATTCACAGATTGGAAGACTTAATATTAAGATGACAATACCAGGGTACCTGGGTGGCTCATTCAGTTAAGCATCCCAACTCTTGGTTCCAGCTCAGGTCATGACTTCACAGTCTGTAAGTTAGAGCCCCACATCAGGCTCTGAACTGACAGTGTAGAGCCTGCTTGGGATTCTCTCTCTCTCTGCCCTCCCCCACTCACTCCCACACTCTCTCTCAAAATAAATAAACTTAAAAAAAAAAAAAAAAGATGACAATACTCCCCAGGTTAATCACCAGATTCAACACAATTCCTTTCAAAACTCCAGATGCTCTTTTTTTTTTTTTTTGGTCAGAAATTGATATACTGATCCTAAAATTCATATCAAATTGCAAGGGACTCTACAAAACAATCTTGAAAAAGAACAAAGTTGGAAGACTCACACTTTCAGATTTCAAAACTCTGTACAAAGCTACAGTAGTCAATACTGGGTGGTACTGGCGTAAGAACAAATATATATATAGATCAATGGAGAATCCAGAAACAATTGAGAACCCACAAATAAACACAGACATTTATGATCAATTGATTTTCAACAAGGATGCCAAGACCATTCAATAAGGGAAAGAACAGTCTTGTCAATTAATGGTGGGACAACTGGATAGCCACATGGAAAAGAATAAAGTTGAACATCTACCTCACACCACATACAAAAATTAACTCAAAATGGATCGAAGACCTAAATAGAAAAGCTAAAACTATAAAACTGTTCAATGAAAACAGAGGTATAAACTCTTATAATCCTGGATTAGGCGATTATTTCTAAGGTATGACCCCAAAGCACAAATACCCAAAGAAAAAATAAATCAAACTTTATTAAAACTGAAAACTTATGTTCTTCAAAAACATATTTTATTCAAAAAAATGAAAAAACCAACATGGCAAATCCTCAAAAAGCTAAATATAAATTTACTCTATGATCAGCAATTCCAATTCTGGATATATGCCCAAAGAGCTGAAAGCAGGGGCTCAAACAGATATTTGTATGCCCATATGCAAAGCAATATTACTCACAATAGCCAAAAGGTGGAAGGAACCCAAATGTTGATCAACAGATGAATAAACAAAATGTGGAATATAATACAACAGAATATTATTCAGCCTTAAAAAGAAAGAAAATTTTGACACATGTGACAACATGGAAGAACTTTGAAGACACTGTGCTAAATGAAGTATCAGTCACAAAGGGACAAATATTGAGGGGCAGTCAGCTGGCTCAGTCATTGGAGCACGTAACTCTCAATCTCAAGGTCATGAGTTCAAGCCCCACATTGGGTGTGGAGTGTACTTAAAAAAAACAAAAAGGACAAAAATTGTATGACTCTAATTACATATAGTAATCAAATTCATTGTGACAGAAAGTAGAATGGTAGTTTCTAAGGGGTGGGAGGAGGGAATGGGAAGTCATTGCTTAAAAGGTACAGAGTTTTAGTCTGCAAAAAATGAAAAAGTTCTGGGGATGGATAGTGGTGACAGTTTGCACAACAATGTGAATGTACCTAATGTCACTGAATGTACTCATAAAAATCATTAAAATGGTTTAAAATGGTAAATTTGGTGTTAGGAATATTTTACCACAATTTTTTTAAGTTTATTTATTTACTTTGAGAGAGAGAGAGAGCATAGAGGAGACAGGGGGAGAGAGAGAATCCCAAGCAGGCTCCACACCATCAGCACAGACTCTGAAAAAGGGCTTAAACTCAAAAACCTCGAGATCATGACCTGAGCTGAAATTAAGAGCCAGACACTTATCCAGCTAAGCTACCCAGGCACCCCTATTTTATAACTATTAAAATTTTAAAAAAGAAATTGAAAAAACAACCCACAAAAATGGAAGAACATTTTTACAAATTATATATCTGATAAAAAGTCCAGTATCAAAAATATATAAAGAATTCTTACAACTCAGGGGCGCCTGGGTGGCGCAGTCAGTCGGTTAAGCGTCCAACTTCAGCCCGGTCACGATCTCGCGGTCCGTGAGTTCGAGCCCCGCGTCAGGCTCTGGGCTGATGGCTCAGAGCCTGGAGCCTGTTTCCGATTCTGTGTCTCCCTCTCTCTCTGCCCCTCCCCCGTTCATGCTCTGTCTCTCTCTGTCCCAAAAATAAATAAACGTTGAAAAAAAAAAAAAAGAATTCTTACAACTCAACAATAAAAAGACAAATAACTCCGGCACTTGGGTGGCTCAGTCAGTCAAGCATCCAGCTCTTGACTTGGGCTCAGGTCATGATCTCATGGTTAGTGGGATTGAGTCCCGAGTCTGCCTCTGCACTGACAACTCAGCTGCTTGAGATTCTCTCTCTCTCCCTCTCTCCCTTCCCTACATTTGAGTGCACACACTCTCTCTCTGCCTCTCCTTCAGAATAAATAAACTTAAAAAAAAAAAAAAAAGGACAGCCTAGTTTTTTTAAATAGGCAAAGGATGTGAGTAGACCTTTCTCCAAATAAGATATACAAATGGCCAAAAGGCATATGAAGAGATTGTCAACATCATCATCATCAGTTACTAGGGAAATGCAAATCAAAACCACAATGAGATACCACTTCACCTACTAGGATGACTATAATTAAAAGATGGGGGGGGGGGGGGGCACTTGGTTAGCTCAGTAAGTTGAACATCTGACTTTTGACTTCAGCTCAGGTCATCATTTCGTGGTTCGTCAGTTCAAGCCCCGCATGGGGGCTCTGTGCTGAGCATGGAACCTACTTAAGATTCTCTCCCTCTCTCACTCTGTCCCTCTTCCCCACCTGCTCTCTTCTCTCACAAAAGAAAAAAGAAAAAAGAAGAAAGATGAACAATAACAAGTATTGGTGAGGATGTGGAGAAATTAGAACTCTCATACATTGTTAGTGGGAATATAAAATGGTGCAGTCTTTTAGGAAAATAGTTTGGTAGGTCCTTATAAAGTTAAACTTAAATGTAACAAAACACTCAGCAATTCCACTCCTGGGTGTATACCCAAGAGAAATGAAAACATACATCCACAAAAACTTTCACATGAATTTTCATAGGAATATTATTCATAATAGCCAAAAAAGTGGAAATAAGCCAAATGACTATCAAATGATGAATGGATAAACAAAACATGGTATCTCCACAGAACACATTCCATAGAATGAAGTATTGTAAAAAGGAATGAAGTACTAATACTTGACATAACATGGACAAACCTTGAAAACATTTTGCTTAGTGAAAGAAGTCAGGCACAAAAAGCCACACACATATGATCCCATTTACATGACATGTCCAGAACCAGCAAATCCACAGACAGAAAATAGCTTAGTGGTTGCCAAAGGCTTGGAGCAGAGGCAAATAAGGAGTGACTGCTAATGGACACAGGATTTCTATTCTTTTTTTAATGTTTATTTTTGAGAGAGAGACAAAATACAAGCAAGCGGGGGGGTGGGGGGGGGGGGGAGGTAGACACAGAATCTAAAGCAGGCTCCAGGCTCTCAGCTGTCAGCAGAACCCAACGCAGGGGCTCAAACTCAGGAATGGCAAGATCATGACCTGAGCCCAAGTCAGACACTTAACCAGCTGAGCCACCCAGGCACCCCCAGGATTTCTTTTTGGAAAGATGAAAATGTTCTGGAATTAGATAGTGATGGTTACAGAACCTTATGAATATATACTTAACACTATACTTTAAAAGGGTGAGTTTTATTTGGTTTTGTTTTTTGAGAGAGAGAGAAAGCATGCGGGGGGGGCAGGCAAGAGGGGGAGGAAGAGGGAAGAGGAGGGGGGGAGAGGGAGAGAAGGGGGAGGGGGGAAGAGAGGGGGACAGAGAGGGGGACAGAGAAGGGGAAGGGGGAAGAGAGGGGGGAGAGAGAGGGAGGAGGGAGGGGGGAGGGGGAGAGAGGGGGAGAGAGGGAGAGAGAGGGAGAGAGAGGGAGAGGGAGAGAGAGAGACAGACAGACAGACAGACAGACATGGAGAATATCAAGCAGGATCTATGCTCAGCGCTTTCTGACTGGGGGTTTGATCCCACAATCCTGGGATTATGTTATGACCTGGGCCAAAATCAAGAGCTGGATGTTCAACCAGCTAAGCCAGCCAGGTACCCCTGACTGATCAATTTTAATGATAATTATTTAAACTACGAGGTACAAGACAGACAAAATGCAAGCAGATTTCACTATTATGTATAATTCATACTTTATGTTCTTACAACATACAGTAATACCTTGGATTGCGAACAACTTGTTCTGCAAGTGTTCTGCAAGATGAGCAAACATTTCCAATAAATTTTAATGTCATAAACAAGCAACGTCTTGCAATACCAGTAGTACATGACACCCAATGTCACATGATCACAACTGAGCCAATGGTGCTTGAAATTCACTTTGATATACAAGTGCTTTGGATTACAAGCATGTTTCCAGAAGAATTATGCTCACAAACCAAGGTTTTTTTCTCACAACATATTTCTGACAACCTATGTAACTATACTGAACACCCCCTGCATATTAAATTAAAAAAAATTTTTTTTAACCTTTATTTTTTAGAGAGTGTGCATGCACATGGGAGAGGGGCAGAGAAAGAGAGAGAGAGAATCCCAAGTAGGCTCCATGTTCTCAGCACAGAGCACGATGTGGGGCTTGAACTCACAAACAATGACATCATGACCTGAGCAGAAATCAAGAGTCAGCCGCTTAACCAACTGAGGCACCCAGGCACCCCTGCATACTAAATTCTGACAACCCAAGCTTGAGCTGCAACACAGTATAGTGGTTGAGAGCTCTGACTCCAGACTCAGATACCCTGAATATGAATGCTAACTCTGAGGCAAAGTAGCTGTGAAATCTTGTCCAAGATACTTAACCCTTCTGCACCTCTTTTCCTCACCCGTAAATGAGGATAACACCAAAAGGTTGTTGTGAAAACTGAATTAATACTTAAGCTCTTTAGAAAGAGGGGCACCTGGCTGGCTCAGTTGGAAAAGCATATACAACTCTTGATCTCAGGGTCATGAGTTCAAGCCACACATTGGGTGTGGAAATTACTAAAAACAAACAAGTAAATTAAAAAATTTGTAAAAAGATCTTTAGAAAGAAATTACACATCGCAAATATGCAGTAAGTTATCTATTATCATTGTAAATCAAATACCCACTTAAAACTACCACACTATTTGGGCACCTGGCTGGCTCAGTGGGTGGAGCATGTGACTCTATCTCAGGGTTGTGAATTTGAGTCCTTCGTTGAGTGTAAAGATTACCTAAAAATAAAATCTTTGGGGCACCTGGGTGGCTCAGTTGGTTAAGTGGCCAACTCTTGATTTCAGCTTAGGTCATGATCTCACTGTTCATGAGTTTGAGTTCCCCATCAGGCTCTATGCTATCAGCTGGGAGCCTGCCTGGGATTCTCTCTCTGCCTCTCCCCTGCTTGTGTGCTGTCTCTCTCTCTCTCTCCAAATAAGTAAACACTAAAAAAAATAATAATAATAACAAAATCTTTGAAAATTAATAAATAAAACTACCAGACGACTGACTTACAAACATACTGATTTCGTCTTGAAAGTACAGGCTACTTTGTGCAAAGATTAAGACTTTGCACATCTTTACTGATGAACACAGAGCTTGCAGGAAGCCCACACTCCCCAATTCCCCCATGCTATTGCTTTCCAGTACTAAACTAGAAAGTAGTCAACTAACCCTTAGGAGTGAAAAAACTTCCTAAGAAACTATAACAAGGTTATTTCCCCCAGAGGTATTTTTATGGCAAAAGAACCTTCTAAGAAATTTAACATTCAGGATCCTCAAAAAAACAATGTGAATTATAGCAACTACTAAGAGGAGAAAAGAGTGGCATGGAAAAGGTGGCTTGACTATCCACTGAAAACAGGGCTAAACTCTGTTGGTATAAGGAAGCTGAAGAGAAAGAAATATTAAAGTTGGAGTCAGAAAACACACTTCTAATCACAACTCAACCACTAGCTCTCATTTGGTAAAATTGAAAGGCCTTAATTCAAAATACACAATAACTTTCACAATCTGACTACTGTTTCCAAACATTTCTCTCACCACTCTACCCATAAATCCTCAATTCCCGCCACACTGAATTTCTCACTTTTCTACTCTGAGCCCCATAACAACTTATCTTTGCATATGTTATTCACTAACTGTGAGACCATGACCTGAGCTGAAATCAAGAGTCCACTTAACCAAATGAGCCACCCAGGCACCCCTCACATATCCTGCTTTAAACTAGCATTTTTCCCTTGTTTTAGGTATTTCTGGAACTGTTCTTTTTTAGAACATATTTCTGTCTGCAGTAATGACTTTCAATGAATTTTGTAAAATTATTTTACCAATTCTAGCATTTGTAGTTTACGTTAGAAAGTAACACATCTCACTGAATTGTTATATCAAAATGGTCTGATTTTTTTTTTAAGGATAAACAAAATGTACCAGTATCAGCGTCTCCGGGTAAGGCTTACTGATGGTCTGGAAACAAACTTTCTGTAGGAAATAAAGTCAAACACCATTCTCTACCCACAGATCCTGATTTGACATTCTATAAATAACACATTAAAAAAAACACACACACAAACACAGCATAATTAATGATGCTTATTATGCATGTCAAGGTTAACTCTGAGGTCAAAAAAAGTTCTCTACTTACTAAACTGAATCTGCTCTGAGAACTAATAAAAATTCTCTTTAAACAGTTTTTTATTAATCAGAAATATTAATAATTGCCATTGTAACTTGATTTTAAGTTTTAAAATTATAACAGACACTGTACTGTTCTAGTTTAATGAACTAAAATTAAATGTAATTCACGGTGTGACTTAGGAATTACAAAATTGAATTAAACTTTTAAGTGCATGATAACATCTTATAAATTTATCTGCTAACAACCTGACCTAGGACAATGAAAAGACCTTAGTTTCCCCTTTGTATTTAGACGTTTGCTACACTTAAAACATTAAATGTCAATAACTTTCACTTCCGCTTCTGTATTATTTCAAGGAAGCTTTACTTTTTCATTTTCCACACTAGTCAAATGAAAAATTGAAAATAGGAAAATTTACCAAAAAGAGCTCTTTTTCAAACCAACTTTCTTTTGTTTATATGAAACGTCACATTTTTAAAGCCTAAAACGGCTTAAAATTCTTATCTTCCCAAAAGTATGATTTTTAAGAAGCACCCTTTAAAATGTGTTTATAAAAGCATCATAGCACACTAGACACTAGTGAATTCGTTAATACAGCATTCTAAATGAAGTAATATTTCATAATTTTACACGTTGTGACTAATAAGTACTAGGATGCAATGCTGTGCAGCTATTTTCAAGGAGACATTACAGGGTGCTGAGCCTAAAGAAAATTTCAGCGTACAATCTACTCATATACAGAACATGTTGACTGACACAACAAAAAAAGTCAACTTTTTTTAACCATCCACAATTCACCGCCTTATTATGGCACTCTCTCTAAATGGTCGTATCCAGTTGGGATTCTCCAATTTTATTAGCTAATAGTTCTCATTACTTTAAAAACAGAAACAGGATACGTTCTGTTTCACCAAGTATTACACGTTTCACTACTACAAGACTTGGCAGGGGGAGGGGGACATTTAGGAAACAAAAGGTAATCTGATCCACTCCAGCTAATTACTAAATGCACGCCAACAATACACAATTTGAATTGCGTTTCTAGTCACTAAGAAGATCACAAAAGGAGGCTGAATGTCCAATGTGTAAGGACTAGTTTTGTATCAAAAATATATCAAAATGAAGAAACAGGGTATACGGAAACAAGATCTCGCACAAGGTTCAAAATTCATCTGATTAAAGATCTGATAAACTTACGATAATAAAATGTTCAATTAGCGTCGTTAAAATAACAGTAATTCATCCCATTCAGGTATGACTAAAAATCCCGATGATGTGCTTCTTTCGGGTCTAAATATCTCATTCTTTTACAATCCGGATACCAAACGGACCCGAAACCTCTCGCGGAGGCGTGCAACACACACGGCTGGTGCTGTCTGTTTACAAATACGAATCTCACAGTTTCCCACGTCAAAAGCGTTCATTACCACCATTCGACTGGGGGGCGGGGGAGAGAGAAGGCGGGCAAGCAAGAAACGAAATCTATACAGGCACCTCTGCCTTCCCTCTTCCCGAAAAGGGTGAGCTTGTGTATTACAGGAGTGTGTATATTTACATGTTATATATGTACGTCCGTGTCTAAGCGGGGATGAAAGAAAAGGCATACATGACAAGGAATCGTACTGGACCCAAAAGAATGCTTACGCCAATCCCGTTAACTCAAAATCCACCTCCCGAGGTCTACAGGTTTCGGCCCGGGGCCGAGAACCTCAGCCTCTCTGTGAAGTTCGGCCCCCAAAGCGCCCCAATGCCCTCCTCAGGCCGCCAGGCCGCCGCCCCTACCTCCCTTATCTCTGCCTTTCCTTGGGACACCCGAAGCCCATTCCCGCAAAGAAAGAAGTGTCAGGCCCCAAGGGGGCGACTGGGCCCCCGACACCTGCGAGGCGCGGCACCTGAGGAGGCGGACAGGGGGCCGCCTGGCCTTCCCCGAGCACACCCCCTCGGCGCGGAGCGCTGAGTCGCGGCCGGAACCTCCGTACCTGAGAGGCCCGCGAGCTACAGGCGCGCGCGGCGCCTCCTCATCTCAGTGGCTCCCGCTCCCCCCGCCGCCTCCCGCTGCCGCCGCCGCCGTCACTGCCGCCGCCGCTGGAGGCCGGGACACGACGAGCTCAGGACTCCACCGCCATGTCCGCCGCGCCGCGAACTGCATTGTGGGGGGGAAGGGATGGGGTGGGGGAGGAGGAGGGAGAGGGAGAGAAAAAGGAGGACCCGCTGAGGGGAGGGGGCCGAGGGGGAGCCAGGGAAGGGGGGAGGGGAGAGAGGGACGGAATCTTGATGAGTCCTGACCCCGAGGGTTGGGCAGGGGAGAGTCGCGGAGGAGACCCTGGAGAGGAGACGCAGAGGGTTGAGTTCAGGGGTACCCCCCCCTTAGTTCTGGGGGCCCGTAGGCGCCGCTTAAACCGGGGAGAGTGGGGGCGGTAAACACCAATGGGGGGAGGGGTTGCGTTTGGAGGCTTGTGGTGGCGTCGTGAAACAATAGGGAGGGGCCGAGGTGGGAGGGCAGCACACTCACACTCAAAGCCGAGGGAAAGGGCGCGCGCGCGCGCGAGGACACTCGTTAGCCCGGGAGGAGGGGGCGGGGCCCTCCAGCGTTGGGGGAGGGTCGAAGTCACCACGGGCTCGCGGGGAGGGGCGGGGCCACCGAGCCGGGGTCGCTAGGTCCCGGTACCCGCCTACCCGCCGGGGCCCCACTGGGGAGACGGAGGACGCCGGCATGCCTGCGGAGGCCCGGGCTTGCGGGCACGGCCGCGCCACTCAGCTCTAGCTCCTGGGCTGCGGGCCGCCCTACCAAGGCCCCCAAACGAGAAGGACCAGAAAGCCGCCTCCACGCCTTCCTCCAAAAGCTGTCCCCTCACCTCACAAGGAGGCCAGGCGCTGGACGTGCACCTTGTGGCCTGGCACACGGACCCGGCCTGACCTGTGCCTCCGTGGACCCTCGGCGCCTAGCGCGGGCTTCTGAGCATCAAGGTGGAGCTAGACGAAGGAAGCCGGGGTCGACACCCGCGTATTCACCTTTGCCACCAGTCCACCAAAGCTGGAATTCTTTTCTTCTTTAAAATGTAGCCAACCTAGGAGTTAAGGAGCTCAGCAGAAAAATCTCAAGAGCATCCCCCCACCCCGGGGAAGATTTCAGAATCATTTCTTTAGTTTCACTTGGGTTTGCAATCGACCCATGGGCCCCTCCTTCCTTTGCTTTTAATGTGTTAGGTTCGTCTGCATAGTTATTTAAAGTCACGATCCGAGAGAACCTATGATTTAATTAGTTTTTTTTTAAGACCCCACCATGGACATTATTTAACCAACCTCTGACCTCAAAGCTGGACAAATCACACAACTACAATCCTTGCCTTTGACACACACACTAAGCAGGAAAAGAATGTAACGGGTGGACAAGGGTGGACACGGTGAACGAGGATGCTAAATCTTACGTGTTTACAAAATATTGCCTTATGAAATTTCTTATAATATGTCTCAGAGGATAGAACCTATGTGTAGTCCATCTACTTCTCACTACACCTCAGAACTGGATACTTATTTATCTGTTCATGTACATAAGAATTTGAAGCTTGTGAGAAGGGACCAAGCATTGCCCAGTAAGTGCTAAGCCTTGAGCTAGGGACTTCACATATTTCACCCCGTTTAACCCTCATAACAATCCCATGTGGTCAGTACTATTGCTCTCATTTACAAAGGAAAAACCAGAGCTTTGAAAATAAGTGCATTTACCCCTATTTGTCTGATGCCACATGGCCCCAATACAGTGCAGAGAGTAGTGGATTTCAAGTCAAAAGAGCCCTGCTTGGCTTCAGAACCTAGCTGGATCACTGGACAAATGGCACCCTCTGAGTTTCCTCATCTCTAAGTTTTTAAAGGCAAAAAAGACTACTTCACAGGGATGATGTAAGAAAAACAGCAGGACACAAAAGTTGAAGCCTATAGAGACATGAAGATGATACCAACACGTCCTTCACTTTAGTGAGTGATACAATGTCCTTGGAACAAGTTCAGTTGAATAAAATTTCCTGATTACTTAATAAGAGCAAAGCATTGAGTTCAGTACCAGATTCCCATCTCCAAAAAGTTCACCATTAAGCAAGGAAGGTGGTTCTATTAAGCTATAACAAAAGCAAGGGGTCATATGAACAAGGGCCTGGGCTAATATAGAGGAAAGCACTGTAAATTTCACCTGGGTGAGGCTGGAAGGGAAGAGGTAGAAGCTGGGCCTTGGAGGCTTGCCTGCTATGTGCCAGACACATGCTTGATTCAGAGAACATCATTTAGTCTGAAGTGTGCAGAAGATAATGAGTATGAAAATAAAAGCTGGGGGCAGATTGAGAATCCCAGTACCTCTCTGTTCTTATCCCTTCCAGATGACTCTATCACCTTTCCTATTCCTCCAGACCCAGCTCAACTCCTATCTCCTTTATTAAATATACCTGATCACATCCCCTGCCTCCACTAAATGAAATCCATCCTTTCTCTAGATCCTTACATGTTACTTTTATAAGTATGACCCCAATAGAATATAAACTTGAATACAAATACTTATATTTGTATTCCTTATAATACATACTTGCTGAGTTAAAATTTTGGGCAACTAAAATTGTATATAGTCAGAAAGTATATGTAGAACACTACATATACTTTTGGGCAACTAAAATTGTATATAGTCAGAAAGTATATGTATAAAATTGTAGATAGTCAGAAAGTATATGTAGAACAAATATTATTTCTACCTGAATAATCAGAAAACTTAGTACATAAGAGGTTTAATTAGAAACCAGGATCATACAGGAAGTCACAGGCAGGACTAGACCAGTCCTGTGTTCTTTCCATTGAATCACAGCTCATTGAGAAATAAGATGGTAAATGACTGCTCTACAAAAATAGGAGTCACTGAGGAGGGCACCTGGGTGGCTCAGTCACTTAAGCATCTGGCTTCAGCTCAGGTCATGATATCACAGTTCATAAGTTGGAGCCCCACACTGGGCTCTCTGCTGTCAACACAGAGCCCACTTCAGATCTTCTATCCCCCGTCTCTCTCTGCCCCTTCCCCACTCATGCACTTTCTCTCTCTCTCTCTCTCTCTCAAAAATAATAAATTAAAAAAATTTTTTAAATACACTGAGGACTTACATCTGGTACTTGCAAGGAAGACATTCATAATTGTGGTTAAGTCTCTAAATTTAGCCTTCCAGTCCAGAAGTTCTGGGAACAATTTCATCTAAACTCAGGTGAAAATTACTGATAGCAAAAGTCTTATTTCATCATATATAATGAGAAATATAAATGCCCAGTGGATCAATATTCATATTATATTCTCTTCCTAGGTGACAGAAAAGCCTATAAAGCAAAAGATATGTTCAAAGTTTAAAACTTTTGTAATGCTTACAAATACACAATACCAAAGATCCTACAGTATGTTTCCACCTGAAAGACAGTGTAAAGGACCTATTCCTTTGTCTTTTTGCATTCTTAAAATTAAAGAATCTAAAATATGTTTAAATGTCTATTATTTGGGTGCCTGGCTGGCTTAGTTGGTAGAGCATGTGACTCTTGATTTCAGGGTCATGAGTTCAACCCCTACATTGGGCACAGAGCTTACTTAAAAAATAATAATAAATGTCTATTATATAGTAAACATTCACCAAATGTTAATTCCCTTTCTTATTAAAATTGAGTCATAGGATCAACAAGACTTAAATGACTTATCAAATGTGTTGTGCATGTTAGAGATGAAGGCTTTCATGTGAACAAGGCCATTCTTGTCCAGGGAAGTTTCTCCAGTGCCAACTCTCAACAATGAGTAGAGGCTGCTGGTGCACGGTTTAGGAAAAGAACCTAAAACTCAATCGAGGCATAATAAGAAAGAATGATGAATTAATAATATCTGCCATGATGCAGAATGGGAGAGTCCAGCACATGACAGATATTTAGCATTCCTATTGTTAGGCAGAGGAAACATAAAAATGTACTATGTGGTTTGTTTGTTTTTTTTAAGTTTATTTACTTATTTGAAAGAGAGAGAGCAGGGGAAGGGCAGAGAGAGAGGGAAAGAATCCCAAGCAGGCTTCCCACTGCCAGCACAGAGCCTGATGTAGGACTCGAACTCACGAACCAAACCCAGAGATCATGGGTTTGAAATCAATCATGGAGCTGAAATCAAGAGTCGGTGCTTAACCAAGGGAGCCACCCAAGCGCCTCTGGACTACATGTTTCAAAGAATACTTATGGTGGGCACCTGGGTGGCTCCCTCAGTTAAGCGTCCGACTGTGGCTCAGGTCATGATCTCACAGTTCGTGAGTTTGAGCCCCTAGTGGGGCTCTGTGCTGGCAGCTGGGACACTGGAGCCTGCTTTGGATTCTGTGTCTCCCTCTCTCTCTACCCCTCCCCTGCTCGTGCTCTGTCTCTGTCTCTCTCTCTCTCTCTCTCTCTCTCTCAAAAATTAATAAACATTAAAAAGAAATTAAAAACAAAAAAAAGAATACTATGGCATGGGGGCCTGGCTGGCTCAGTTAGAAGAGCATGCAACTCTTGATCTCGGGGTCGTGAGTTTAAGCCCCATGTTGGGCATAGAGCAGACTTAAAAAAAAAAAATCATAGGGGCACCTGGGTGGCTCAGTTAGTTAAGCATCCAACTCTTGATTTCGGCTCAGGTCATAATCTCACAGTTTATGGGATCAAGCCCTGTGTCAGGCCCTGAGCTGAACCTGCTTGGGATTCTCTCTCTCTCTCTCTCTCTCTCTCTCTCTCTCTCCCTCTCTCTCTCTCTCTCTCTCTCTCTGTCCCTCTCTTCTCTGTATGCACACTCCTTAAATAAATAGACATTTATAAATAAATACATAAATACATAAATAAATAAACAAGCATACATGTCTATTATATAGTAAACATTCACCAAAAATTAATTCCCTTTCTTTTTAAAATTAAATTTGTTCTCATCTGCCCCAGTTTGGATTTCATGTGCCCTTATACTCACAGTAGCACATGTGTGTACCTGCTACCCATTGATTCCATTTAGTTTGTTCCTAGGATTCTATGTGTGGAATTTTAAGCTATAGCCACACCCTTTAGCTTACTTCCTTGAAGCATTAGAAACAGTCTGTTTTATTAAGATGGTTGTTTTATTTTTTTTTTAATTTGAGTAAGATCTGAGAATTAAAAATGACGGATCTCACAATACAGTTAGTTAGATATATCAAGAACACAGAGGGGCGCCTGGGTGGCGCAGTCGGTTAAGCGTCCGACTTCAGCCAGGTCACGATCTCGCGGTCCGTGAGTTCGAGCCCCGTGTCAGGCTCTGGGCTGATGGCTCAGAGCCTGGAGCCTGTTTCTGATTCTGTGTCTCCCTCTCTCTCTGCCCCTCCCCCGTTCATGCTCTGTCTCTCTCTGTCCCAAAAATAAATAAAAAACGTTGAAAAAAAATAAAAAAAAAAAAAAAAAAAAAAAAAGAACACAGATACCTGGCAGGAAATGATGCTATATAGGTAGCCTGGGACCACATCTTAAGGGTTATGTATGCCATTTCAAAAAGCAGGCCCTTATCCTGAAGTTAATGGGCAGTCCTGGAATATTCACAAGCAAGGAAGAGAAATGATCAGACCTACCTTCTACAGCAAAACTTACAGGTGATCATCCAACTTCCGTTTGAATATCTGTAGTTATAGAGTTCATTCTTTAATCTAGCTATTCCAGATGTTAGAAATTCTTCCTTCACTAAGTTGAAATCTTTCTTCTATAATGTCTTGTTGGGTTTTGTTTTGTTTTGTTTTGTTTTGTTTTGTTTTGTTTTGGTAATTCTGATCTCAAGAGAAACATAAGCCCTCTTTTTCTTCATATATAAAAACAACGATGTGAACTAGATGAACTAGGCAGGAAAGGGGTTTGAGGTCTACAATTCTGACATGAACTCCTTTTAAGTCAGCTGTTTTACCTCCTTCTAAAATCATTTCTCTTTTGTTTTCTCTAAAACAAAAATGAGATCCAACTCCATTCTAACAACCTCCTTATGACCAATATAGTGTGTTAAGACAATCTGATTCATCTTTGTATCCTATGAAATGCCATGCACTCTATCCAAAAATAAACCCTCACCTATATGGTGAGGCACCCATGGCAGTAATTTTTTGGATATGACACCAAAGGCACAGACAACCAAAGAAAATAAAGACAAACTGGACTTTATAAAAATTAAATTTTTGTGCATCAAAAGACAGTATCATCAGAGTAAAAAGGCAACCGAGAGAATGGGAGCAAATGTTTGCAAATCCTATCTCTGATAAAGGATTAATATCCAGAATATGTAGAGAACTAGAAGTCAACAACAACAACAAAAAAACATATTCAAAAAACGGGCAAAGGACTTGAATACACAACACTCCAAAGAAGATCTGCAAATGGCCAATGAGCACATGAAAAGATGCTCAACATCACCAATCATTAGGGAAGTGCAAATCAAAAGTACAATGAGATGTCACCTCACATTCATTAGGATGTCTACTACCAAAAACAAAAACAGGGACATCTGGGTGTCTCAGCTGGTTGAGCATCGGACTTTGGCTCAGGTCATGATCTCATGGCTCATGGGTTCGAGCCCCGCGTCAGGCTTTGCACAGATAGCGTGGAGCCTGCTTCGTATTCTCCATCTTCTTCTTTCTCTGCCCCTTCCCCACTGGTGCACACATGCTCTGTCTCTCTCAAAAATAAAATAAACATTAAAAGAAAAAACATAGAAAACAATAAGTATTGGTGTGGGTATGGAGAAATTGGAACCCCATGAGCATTGTTGATGGGAAAGTAAAATGGTGCAGCCACAGTGGAAAACAGTATAGTGGTTCCTCAAAAAATTAAACATAGAATTACCATATGATCCAGCAATTCCACTTCTGAGCAAATACTCAAAGGAATTGAAAGCAGAGATTTATACACTCATATTCATAGCAGCATTATTCACAATAACTAACAAGCAAAAGCAATCCAAGTGTCCATTGACAGATGAATGGATAAGCAAATTGTGGTATATACATACAGTGGAATATTATTTGGCCTTCAAAAGGAAGGAAATATTGATACATGCTACAACATGAATAAACCTTAAAGACATTGTGCCAAATAAAATAAGCCAGCCACAAAAAAAACAAAACAAAACAAATACTGTGTGATCCCAGTTATAGGGGGGTACTTAAAGTAGCCAACTTCACAGACAGTAGAATGGTGGTTGCCAGAGGTTAGGTGGAGAGGAGAATGAGGAGTTGTTTAGTAAGTATGGAGTTTCAGTTTTGCAAGATGAAAAGAGTTCAAGAGATAGATGATGGTGATAGCTGCATGACCATAAAACTATACTTAGTACTACTGAACTGTACACTTGAAAATGATAAAGATGGTGACCTTCATGTTATGTGTATTTTAGCACAATTTTTTTTAATTGTAAAAAACGGGGTGCCTGGGTGGCTCAGTCAGTTAAGCATTGAGCTTTTGATCTCAGCTCAGGTCTTGATCTCAGGGTCATGAATTCAAGCCACACATTGGGCTCTGTGCTAGGTGTGAAGCCTACTAAATAAGTAAATAAACACACAAACAAACAAATAAATGTAAAAGCAGATATCATTCACTCTGATGAGTTCTGGAGCTGCAAATCTCTCTTCCCTCAAAGAACTCTTAGAAATGTAAACAGATAATAATACAACATGATAATTGTCATAATAAGGATATGTATAAAGTATTATGAGGATACAAACAAGGGATAATTAGTTTTGCCTGGGAGAGAAAAATCATTTGTTAGGGAAAGAATGACCAATAAAGGTTTGTATAATAAATATCCTTGAAATGTCCTTATAGAGTGAAGGAGACTTAGCCATTTAGAGAAGAAAAGCAAGATTAGAGGAGAGAGGCGCCTGGGTGGCTCAGTCAGTTGATTTGAGCATCCAACTCTTGACTTTGGCTCAGGTCATGATCTCACAGTTCATGGGTTCGAGCCCCACATCAGGCCCTGCGCTGACAGCATGGAGCCTCCTTGGGGTTCTGTCTCCCTCTCTCTCTCTGCCCCCCTCCTGCTTGCTCTCTATCTCTCTCTCAACATAAATAAAACTTTAAAAGGAAAGATTAGAGGAGAAAGAGGGCAGGGCATGTTGCAGAAAACTGCAAGCTGCTGGCACACTGGAGGGCAGTGTGACAGGAGATGACACTGGAGAGATGGGCAGGACCAGATCACAAGACCTGCAATACCATGCTAACCACTTGGGCTTAACCTGAAAGATAGTCCCTTGAAGGTTTTAACCAGGAGAAAAAAAAAAAAAAAATTAAAGGGGCGCCTGGGTGGCGCAGTCGGTTAAGCGTCCGACTTCAGCCAGGTCACGATCTCGCGCTCCATGAGTTCGAGCCCCGCGTCAGGCTCTGGGCTGATGGCTCGGAGCCTGGAGCCTGTTTCCGATTCTGTGTCTCCCTCTCTCTCTGCCCCTCCCCCGTTCATGCTCTGTCTCTCTCTGTCCCAAAAATAAAAAAAATAATAAAAATAAATTAAAACAAAATTTAAAAAAAGGGGCGTCTGGGTGGCACAGTTGGTTGAGCATCCGACTTCAGCCAGGTCACGATCTCGCGGTCCGTGAGTTCGAGCCCCGCGTCGGGCTCTGGGCTGATGGCTCAGAGCCTGGAGCCTGTTTCCGATTCTGTGTCTCCTCTCTCTCTGCCCTTCCCCCGTTCATGCTCTGTCTCTCTCTGTCCCAAAAATAAATAAACGTTGAAAAAAAAAAATTTTTTTAAAAAGGTTTTAACCAGGAGAATGACGTAGTATATCATATTTGCATATTTAAAAAAAGATTCATCAGCAGTGTGTAGAAAAGAATAGAGGTGCCAAAATTGAAGTTAAGGAAAACAGTGAGGGGTTGTTGTAGAAAATCAGGTGAGAGATTATGAAAGTTTGCAATAAGCAGAGAAGTGAGAATGGATAAAAGGGACAGATTGGAAAGATATTACAGTGATAGGATCAATAAATCTTAAATGACTTACCAGATATGTTGCGCATGGTAGATGAGGGCTTTCATGTGAACTTGTCCAGGGAAGTTTCTCCAGTGCAAACTCTCAACAATGAGTAGTGGCTGCTGGTACACAGTTTAGGAAAAGAACCTAAAACTCAACTGAAGCATAATAAGAAAGAAAGATGAATTAGTAATATCTGCCATGATGCAGAATGGGAGAGTCCAGCACATGACAGATACTTAGCATTCCTATTGTCAGGCAAAGGAAACATAAAAATGTACTTTGTGTTTTAAGGAATACATAGGGGTGCCTGGCTGGCTCAGTTGGTAGAGCATGCGACTCTCAATCTCAGGGTCGTGAGTTCAAGCCCCATGTTGGGCATAGAGCTTACTTTAAAAAAAGAGAGAAAGATGGGGCGCCTGGGTGGCTCAGTCAGTTAAGTGGCTGACTTCGGTTCAGGTCATGATCTCTCGGTCTGTGAGTTCAAGCCCCGCGTCGGGCTCTGTGCTGACAACTCAGAGCCTGGAGCCTGTTTCAGATTCTGTGTCTCCCTCTCTCTGACCCTCCCCTGTTCATGCTCTGTCTCTCCCTGTCTCAAAAATAAACAAAACATTAAAAAAAATTTTTTTTTTAAAGAGAGAGAAAGAGAATACATATGGTGTATTTCCATTTTTTTAAGTTAAAGAACAGATAAACCTTTGTTGATGGAAGTCAAAATAGTGTAGATATGGACTAAGGGGGGTATAGGGGAGCCATCTAGAGTTTAGAAACGTTCTAGATTTTGATCGTGTGTATACATACATGAACAACCATTGAGTTGTACACTTAAGTTTGGTGCTCCTTATTATATGAATGGTACATCAATAAAATGTGAAAAAAAGTTAATACGTGTTTAAGGAATGGCAAGTAGTCTGATGTAACATAGGGTAAGGAAGGAAAAAAAAGGTTAGCAGATTACTGGGACATAAAGTTGGAGAGGTAAAATAACAGTAGATTATGAAGGGACTTGAGAGCCATATTAAAGAGTTTGGACTTGAACCTGCAGGCGCTGGGGTTTTGAGGTAAGAGAAATATATGCTCATATCTCTATTTTGGCTGTAGATAGTCTGGAGAGAAAAGATGCAGAGAAAGATGGAGAGAAAATTTAGAGAGAAAAAGATGTTTCTTTGACCCAGATAGGATCTCAGACCCTGTATCTTCTTGTCTAAAGGGATATCAATTTTATGACATCGAAAGGAAGAGAATCATGAAAATCATGAAAAGGAAGAGAATTCAAAAATTACCTGTGAAAGCACAGAGAGTGACTTTAATTCAAATTTCAAATATTTTTGTTATAGATCTATCATAACCACATTGTAAAATTTCAAGCCTAAAGAAAAGTGGCATAAACTACCAATAAATCCACCACAGTATTATTAGCATTTTGATATACTGAATTTCCTATGTCTTTTTTTTTTTTTTAAACAGTTAGCTCTTCAAGATAAGGCAGCTGGCTTATGCTGATAGGAGAGTACCAGGGGCTAGGTCAGATATGGAGAAGCATTGCCAAAAGTAGTCTCTGAGTATATTTTGGCCGGAGCAAGGCAGAATCTAAATGAAAACCAAGTCAGAAATACATGTCTAAAAAGAGGAAGTAGGGGCATCTGGCTGGCTCAGTTGGTGGAGCTTGCAACTCTTGATCTTGGGGTGGTGAGTTTGAGCTCCACTTTGTCCATTTGCCAAGCCTATGCCACCAGGTGGGGTGCAAGACAAAGGGCTCTGTTCAGCAAAAGGCTGAAGAGGAAGTAAGGGGCAAGAGTGCAAAGGATGAGAAGTTCAAGAGCTAGCCTTTGCAAGAAAGCAGTATCTTTAGGAAAGTCCTTTTTCTGGGCACCACTCTATATCGTTGCTTACAATGTTGGCCTAAATAGATGTAATATTAATTATTTTGGCCCCTTTGCACATAGCCTTAAATCATAAGCATTTCTCACGTTGTTATATTGTCTTCATGACTACTTGTGTTTTCAAAGGCTGCTTTATTTTTAATAAAATGAAAATCAAAAATAATATTAAAAAAAAAAGTTTTAGGGGGGTCGGGCTGTGGCTGCATGGAGACCGTCTGGTGTTGAATCCTGGGCCAGCCCCAGCTCAAAGTCCCAGACCCAGGGGACACCAGAAGCTAAAGGACTTGAGGTTCAGGAGCAGTCCTGCTGGCTGCTGCCTCTGCTGCTCTGCCTGGGCCCCTGCCACCTGAGGACTCGGCCCTGACAGCCTCTAGGCCTAGTGTAGCCAGAGGAGCCCTACACGCTGCTGCCTGCCGGTGCTGCTGTAATATGAGCACCTTCTCCACAGTTGTTTAGAAATTAAAATGAAGGACAGTTCTTTGTCTAACGGAGATACCAACAAGCTAGAGGCCATTGCTCAGGAGATATATGTAGACCTAATAGAGGATTCTTGTTTGGGCCTCTGCTTTGAGGTACAGCGGGCAGTCAAGTGTGACTACTTCTACCCAGAGTTCAAAGAAACTGGCAGCATGAAGGATTTTGGCACTCAGCCAGTAGAAGATAAAGGAGCGTGCTGCCTCCAGCTTTGCTCCCTTCCTGGAGAATCTGGGAATGGGCCCGATCAGCAGCTGCAACGCTCACCCAGAGAATTCTAGTAGCTGTGCCATAAGAGAGTCAGAGGGTGACCAGGACAATAACATAGACCGGTCCTGTGGTTTGGAGAAGTTAGGTATCTAAGTAGAAAAAGAAAAAAAAAAAAAAAATCGGACAAAAATCCCAATTTCCCATTGAAGATTCCAGCCTTTAAAAACCCAAAGTGGAGGGGTACCTGGGTGGCTTAGTCAGTTAAACAGCGGACTGAGATCATGATCTCACGGTTCATAAGGTCGAGCCCCGCATGGGTCCCCACATAGGCCCCTATTGACAGTGCAGAGCCTGCTTGGGATTCTCTCTCCCTCTCTTTCTGTCTGTTCCTCCCTTACTCTCTCTCTCTCTCTCTCTCTCTCTCTGTCACTCAAAATAAGTAAACCTAAAAAAGAAAAAAAAAAAAACCCAAGTGGACAATTTAGGAATTTTGATCCTTTTATATTACCTGGAATCAGCTTTGAAACCCTGGGCAGGGGGAGCTGTGCATCCCGACACCATACCATGCAGGTAATCTCCACACAAGGAAGTGCACAAGATCTATTGTCTCCCATGCACAGGTGAGCATCTGTGTGCCCAGTGTATAAATCCTTTGGTTCCTCAGGCTTTCTATCTATCTGATGTCAGGGCTTTCTGGATAACTGATAGATGAACATGGCTGATGGTCAGGCCTTTATCATTGGGCCTCAGTGGGACTACTCCTCTGATCTCTGAGCCTGATTCGGACTTCCTCAAGACAAATGCAAGTCAGGTGAGAGATCTGGATATTAACAGTTCCAATTTGGGAAACCAAGAAAAAGAATTACAACTGAATCTGATAAGCAAAGCTCTGTGATCTTGGCTCCAACAAGAAGAAAAGGACAATGCTACCAGTTTCCAAAATATCTAGCATTTATAGTGACTTGAACAGACTTGGGGAAAAGGGCAAATTTGCCGAACAGAGCCCTTTGTCTTGCACCCCACCTGGTAGCATAGGCTTGGCAAATGGACAACTTGGTTATCTAGGCAGGTTGAGGATTCAGTTATGATCCCCTGAAGAGGTAGCAGGGCTTCTACAACTATGTACCGTCTCTTAAACTGAAAGATCATATCTGGATATATTATGCTGTGAACAACAGTTTGGTGGGGCAGTCATTTTCCTACTCTGGGTTGTTAGTTACCTAGCCAGTCCATGTGTCTGATTTGGTCATTATGCCAGGTCACTACCTGCCTTCCATGCCAGGGGCAGGCCTGAATTATAGAAGAGCATAATGGCTGTAGAGACTGTGGTTTGAAAGCTGAGCCCAGAAGGGACCTCTTCCAACTGCCCTCAATGTTAATAGGTTAGTACTAGGAGCCAAGGACCAAGGATGGGTCTCTCATCTGATGGCAGTATCCTACTGAATGTCCCTGTTCCTTGGGTTGGGCAGTCGAAGCTCTGTTATGGTGAACATACAGACTGCCACCACCTGTTGTCCCTCATGAGGGACAGCCCCTTTCTATTCAGTCCCTTTTGAACATTCTCGACAAGAGCTGTCCTTTCGTTGTCAGAAGTCAGGTAATGGGATAGGCAAGGATGGGAAATGTGAGCCACATATCAAAACTACCTTCCACTTTACTTCCTGATCGAGGGTTTATGAAGTGTAGAGGTGTGAGAGCCCCAAAGTGAGCGGGAACAGTGCTGCCTTATTTGAAATGTTTTCTTAAACCTCATTCTGTGCCCCAGTAAGGGGCCCAGCCTCGTCTGTCTGGCTTGGCCCCATGTCCCCTGCTCCACTGCCCATCTGGTGTAGCTCATGACCCAGGTACTGCCTGCCACCCTGCTTTCATACTGACCAATTTCAATTCATCTCTCTTGATACTCCTGCTTCTGAAGCCTGCCCAGTTTCCCTTTCCTTAGCTTCTTTTAAGTTTTTCTTTTTCTTGTTCCCCGCCCCCACCCTTGTTCTTTTAGGAGATCCAGAGAAGAATCTTGCTGGTAGGTTCCTCTGTTGGGATCAAGATGGGGAGACAACCAGGGTGCCTGAGTGGCCCAGTAGGTTCAACCTCTAACCCTTGATTCCTTCCTTCAGCTTTTGGCTCCAGTAGTGGTCTCACAGTCCGTGGGATCGGGCCCTGACTCAAGCTCTGCACTGGCAGCATGGATCTTGCTTGGGATTCTCTCTCTCCTCTCTTTCTCTTTCTCTCTCTCTCTCCCCCCTACCCCCACCCCGCTTGTGCTCCCCCCACCTCACTTGTGCCCCTCTCCCTCACTTGTGTGCTCTCTCTCTTTCAAAATAAATAAATAAACATTTTAAAAAATTCTTTAAAAAATAGGGGCGCCTGGGTGGCGCAGTCGGTTAAGCGTCCGACTTCAGCCAGGTCACGATCTCGCGGTCCGTGAGTTCGAGCCCCACGTCAGGCTCTGGGCTGATGGCTCAGAGCCTGGAGCCTGTTTCCGATTCTGTGTCTCCCTCTCTCTCTGCCCCTCCCCCGTTCATGCTCTGTCTCTCTCTGTCCCAAATATAAATAAACATTGAAAAAAAAAATTTTTTTTTAAATAAAAAAAAATAAAGATGGGGAGAGAACATAATTTTTTGTGTATGAAAGGCAGTATCATGCATAAGCATTGTTCCTATAGGACTGCCTTGCTAGATGCCTTCCTGCTGTGTCTTACTTCATAAGGAATTACATCTTCCCACCTCCATTTGGATACTGTCTCTTAGGACCTAAGTAGAAGACCAGGAAAGGCTGAATGACACACACAGGGATGGAGTGGGTACTAATCTATTTTCTCTAACCCCTGGGCATGCATCCTTCCTTACCTGAGAAGGAACTGTTCGGACTATATGGACTAATTAGTGTTACATATAGACTTTAAGGGAACCATAGTAATAAGCCTCAAGACTGTCTATTATTGTATTCTCCCCCTAAAATTGTCCAGGTCAGGGTTGAGGTGTAATTACAGACTGGTCTGTCAATCCAAGAATTGTGATCACTTCTTAGAAAGGTAAACCTTGGCAAGAGCTAAAATAATTTTGGGTGTTCTGCCCTTGACTTTATAGACATATCCTTCTAAGGAGATACAGAGGAAAAGGAGAGTCCAAGTAAATTTGGCCTACTTCCAAACAATGTCTGGGAAACAAGCTGAAACTAAGGTCATGGTCCACTCTTCCTTCAGAGAGGGAGCTCTGATTGTGATATTACTGATTCCTTTCTGGTCTCTTGGTTAGAGGAGGAAGAAGTAGAAATAATTTTGAAAAATCATTGGTTCATATTAACTCCCTCTTATTTATTGTTTTTGGCCTTTGCCCTCCCATTACTAGGGCAATAGTCCTAGGCCTGTCCTGGATGGGTAAGAGGTGGGCTAGGTAGAACAGGTTCCCTGAGGGGGACAAACTAACTCCTTCTTCTCTGGGGAGTGAATGTTCCCCACCATATAGTTTACAGTGGTTAGGAACTTGCCCTTTCCCTACCCATCTTCCCTCTAATAGCAGAATTCCTATCCTTCCTTCCTCAGTTAAGTATAGTGATCACCCTGTGATTCTATTATGTATCTGAATGTGTGTGTGTGTGTGTGTGTGTGTGTGTGTGTGTGCACGTGCATGGGGGGAAAGGGGGTTCTTTACAAATTTTTGTAGTTTGTGACTTTTTCTGCCATACATTAGTTCCCACCACCGCATATCCAGGGGCCATTACCTGGCATAATCACATCCTGGAACCATTAGGGAAGTGTTGTGAAACTCTCCACTGTCCTTTGTTTTGGAGATTATTATTTTTGTATAAGTAGTTGATCCTATACAGATTGCTAACTAACTGTCTATTCCCCTTGCCCCTATGGCTGCTGGTATAAATAAACTGCATCTCCGCTTTGGTAAAAGTACTAATAAAAATTTTTTAATAGTTAAAAAAATAAATAAATACATAAATAAAAATAAAAGTTTTATTGCATTCCTTTTGATAATTTTTTTATTTCCTTTAGAATTTTATTTAAAAAGTTTTTTTAATTTTTATTTTTTTCTTCAATGGGGAAAAACTGAGAGTTTTTCCCCTAAGGTCAGAAAAATGATAGGGATGTCCATTCTCACCACTGTTGTTCAACATAGTACTGGAAGTCCTAGTCTCAGCAATCAGACAACACAAAGGAATAAAAGGCATCCAAAATGGCAAGGAGGAAGTCAACCTGTCACTTTTCGCAGATGGCATACTACTCTATATGGAAAACCCAAAAGATTCCACCAAAAAACTGCTAGAACTGATCCATGAATTCAGCAAAGTTGCACAGAAATCGGTTGCATTCTATACACCAACAATGAAGCAACAGAAAGAGAAATCAAGGAATCAATCCCATTTACAATTGCACCAAAAACCATAAAATACCTAGGAATAAACCTAACCAAAGAGGTGAAAAATTTACACACTGAAAACTATAGAAAGCTTATGAAACAAATTGAAGAAGACACACACAAAAAAGGAAAAATATTCCATGCTCATGGATTGGAAGAACAAATATTGTTAAAATGTTGATACTACCCAAAGCAATCTACATATTCAATGCAATCCTTATCAAAATAACACCAGCATTCTTCACAGAGCCAGAACAAACAATCCTAAAAGTTGTGTGGAACCAGAAAAGACCCTGAATAGCCAAAGCAATCCTGAAAAAGAAAACCAAAGCTGGAGGCATCACAATCCCGGACTTCAAGATGTATTACAAAGCTGTAATCATCAAGACAGTATGGTACTGGCACAAAAACAGACACTTAGATAAATGGAACAGAATAGAGAACCCAGAAATGGACCCACAAACATATGGCTAACTAATCTTTGACAAAGCAGGAAAGAATATCCAATGGAATAAAGAAAGTCTCTTCAGCAAACGGTGCTAGGAAAACTTGACAGCAGCATGCAGAAAAATGAACCTGGACCACTTTCTCACACCATACACAAAAATAAACTCAAAATGGATGAAAGACCTAAATGTGAGACAGGAACCCATCAAAATCCTCGAGGAGAAAGCAGGCAAAAACCTTTTTGACCTCAGCCACAGCAACTTCTTACCATACAAGTCTCCAGAGGCAAGGGAAACAAAAGCAAAAATGAACTATTGGGACCTCATCAAGATAAAAAGCTTCTGCACAGCGAAGGAAACAATCAGCTAAACTAAAAGGCAACCAACAGAATGGGAGAAGATATTTGCAAATGACTTAGTAGATAAAGGGCTAGTATCCAAAATCTATAAAGAACCTATCAAACTCAACACCCAAAAAACAAATAATCCAGTGAAGAAATGGGCAAAAGACATGAACAGACACTTTTCCAAAGAAGACATCCAGATGGCTAACAGACACATGAAAAGATGCTCAACATCACTCATCATCAGGGAAATACAAATCAAAACCACAATGAAATGCCACCTCACACCAGTCAGAATGGCTAAAATTAATAACTCAGGCAACAGATGTTGGGGAGGAGGCAGAGAAAGAGGATCTCTTTTGCATTGCTGGTGGGAATGCAAACTGGTGCAGCACTGGAAAATAGTGTGGAGGTTCCTCGAAAAATTAAAAATAGAACTACCCTATGGCTCAGCAATTGCACTACTAGGTATTTATCCAAAGGATACAAAAATACTAATTCGAAGTGGCACATGCACCCCCCAATGTTTATAGCAGCATTATCAACAATAGCCAAAGTATGGAAAGATCCCAAATGTCCATCGACAAATGAATGGATAATGAAGATGTGGTATATATACACAATGGAGTATTAGTTGGCAATCAAATAGAATGAAATCTTGCCATTTACAACTAAATGGATGGAACTAGAGGGTATTATGCTAAACGAAATGAGTCAGTCAGAGACAGACAAATATATGACTTCACTCATATGTGGAATTTAAGATACAAAACAGATGAACATAACGGAAGGGAAGCAAAAATAATATAAAAACAAGGAAGGGGACAAAACATAAGAGACTCTTAAATACAGAGAACAAACTGAGGTTGCTGGAGTGGTTGGGGGTGGGGGTGGGGATGGGCTAAATGGGTAAGGGGAATTAAGGAAGATACTTGTTGGGAAGAGCACCAGGTGTTATACATATGGGATGAATCACTGGAATCTGCTCCTGAAATCATTATTGCACTATATGCTAACTGACTTAGATATAAATATAAAACATAAGTAAATAAATAAAAATTTTTTAAAAATGTTTATTTTTGAGAGAGAAAGAGACAGAGCACAAGCAGGGAAGGGGCAGAGAGAGATGGAGACACAGAATCCAAAACAGGCTACAGGCTCTGAGCTGTCAGACCAGAGCCCAACATGGGGCTCAAACCCACGAACCCTGAGATCACTACCTAAGGTGAAGACCTATGTGCTGCCTTTAGCATTTTTTAAAATACTGACTTTTTTTTTAAGTTTATTTATTTTGAGAGAGAGACACAGAGACCATAAGCAGGTGAGGGGCAGAAAGAGAGGGAGGGAGAGAATCCCAAGCAGGCCCAGCACTGTCAGCACAGAGCCGGATCAGGCTTTCAAGAACTGAAAGATCATGACCTGAGCCAAAATCAAGAGCCAAATGCTTAACCGACGTGAGCCACCCAGGCATGTCTACTTGATGTTTTATCTTAAGTATTTCTCCACATCACTAAGAATTCTTTGTAAATATAATTTTAGCAGCTCCAAAATATTACATAAGAGAGGTGCTAGCGGTGACCGGGTACCTCAGTCAGTTAAGCATCCAACTCTTGATTTTGGCTCAAGTAATGATCTCATGGTTCTTGAGTTTGAGCCCTACATCAGGGCATCCCTGCTTGGGATTCCCTCCCTTTCTCTCTCTACCCATCCCCTACTCGTGTTCGGGAGCACACGTGCTTTCTCTCTCTCCCACCCACCTCCCCTTGCCAAAAAAAACCCCAGTCTTTTCAGAATCTCTGAGCAAAGGCTATAGTAATCTACAAAAGTATTTTCCTTCAAAAAATAAATACTGTCTGGTAGCATAGAAGTCCCAGATTTAGGGAGAAGCAGGGACTTCCACACTTCACTCACTTTGATGTTTCCCAAGAACCTGAGAAACACACTTTTAAACTACTAAGTACCCCCATCTTGCAAGCCAGCAATGTTTTAGAGAGAGGTTTCCTGAAGGTTAGATGACATCAACAAAACATCTGTCTGGGTTTCCACAATTCCCCAGAGAGTATCACCCAAGATCACTTTACAGCTTTGAGGGGGGCTAGGCTCTCTAGGGGATTCCTCGAGGGATCACCAGTTCCAGCAGACAGCAAATGCAGCTTTGAGTTTTCTTGTTTGCACAGCCCTTGGTCCAGTTCCAAAATCTTTTCCCAGCCTTAGATCTCTCCCAGCTCTCCCCCAGACTTTCACAACCTTGAGAGAAACTTCAGGTTTCCCATTTGTCTCTCTTGCCCTTGCCTGCTTGCGTGCTCTAGCTCCCCCACCCCCTACTCCAACCTCACTCTTCCGCTCTGGTTCTTCCTAGCCTTTCTTCCTTTCCTCCCACCTGCCTGAGTCTGTCTTTCAAGATTTTCTGTAAGTTTCTCTTTTAATGCTATTCTCTCTCTCTCTCTCTCTCTCTCTCTCTCTCTCTCTCTTTCCCTCCCTCCCTCCCTCCTTCTTTCTCCTCTGAGTGTTTGTATAACTTTATTTCAAGATCTCTCCGTCCTGGTTTTCTCAAATTTTCAGCCTTTTCCTCTTCAATGGGGACACAGCTGACCTTCACTAGAAGCAGCCTTTCCCTATTTTGTTCCCAAACTTCTCTCCCTTGGACTTTTCTATTATCTCCAAATGGCACAAAAACATACTTAATTTTGCAAGAGTACCTCCCAGCGTCTTTCACACCAAAGATGGCTTTTTTACACCTTGTTACCAAGGAATACTCTTTAGGAATACTCTGAGCACTGTTATCCCTCTAATCTCCAGCATAACTTCCTTCTGGTATTTATCCTTATCATAAAGGCCAAGAAAGTATCACTTGTATCACACCTATATTTTCCCCTCTATCCAAATTGGGATACACAAGAGCACACATTTATAAGCATACTTATAGTTACAACAGGATAGGATATTTGAAATCTGGGCTGTCCTCAAAAATCTGGGACATACGTTGCTATAAATTCACCTATCCAGAATCTAGCTTTCAAGCAATTTCACAGGCAAGAACTCTGAGCATCCTCAGAGTTGTCAGGAAGTTTGTGTTTGATATATTGCACTCATACTAAAAACGAGGTTTTCTCCTCTTTTTGTCCCCTCTGGGAATCAGAATTTTGACTGCACACGGTAGGATCTAGCCATGCATATTGCTATCTATAGGTCATACATAGAGGGATTCTCTAACTGGAGACTTTTTTCTAAGTTTATTTATTTTGAGTGGGGGGCATGAGTGGGGGAAGGGCAGAGAGAGAGAGAGAGAGAGAGAGAGAGAGAGAGAGAGAGAGAGAATCCCAAGTAGGCTCTGCGCTGTCAGCCCAGAGCTCGACTCGGGCTCAAACTCATGAACCATGAGATCATGACCTGAGCCAAAATGAAGAGTTGGACACTTAACCAGCTGAGCCACCCAGGCACCCCTCTAACTGGAGACCTTATGAAGGTCACATAAGGGTTCACTGAGAAAAACTGAACCCATACTCTGAAATGAGAGTATACAGTTCACTACCCATTGACTTACACATAAATATGTATGAAGATCTTCAAAGGTGGTTTAATAGGTTCTGGTTTAGGCTTTCAGTTCCTCCTTAAAAAAAAAAGTAATAAAAATAAAAAAATAAAAAAGATTAAAAAATGAGGGAAACCTATTAACTAACTGAATTCCTCAGGTCCAATTTGGGAACTTTCCTACTTACACTGCCCAAGTTCTGCTGATTCTCTTCTGTCTGGAAACTTTAATCTAAATCTTCATGGTCGCAGGGTGCCTGGGTGGCTCAGCAGATTAAGCGTCTGACTTTTGATTTCGGCCCAGGTCATGATTTCATGGTTCCTGAATTCAAGCTCCACGTCAGGCTCTTTGCTGTCAGCATGGAACCTGCTTCAGATCCTCTGTCCTCCACTCTCTCTGCCCATCCCCCGCTCATGCTCGCTAGCTCTCTCTCTCTCTCACACACAAAAAATAAATTAAAAAAAATAAATCTTCATGGTTGCATTTGCTCAGGGTTCACTTCAAGTACAGTCTTAATCAATCATATTTCTGAGGAAGTTTGCTTCCTCTAGTAAGTCCCAAACCTCTCCCTTCTTATTTATTCCTCATGGTCCCCTGGAACCAATGTATCTCTTTGTGAATTAATATGGCTCTGCCTAGCTCTAGATAATCCTAACTCTTTTTGTCACATAACTTGTCAGTGTTGCATTTTCCACCCCATCTCTACAGTAAAGGGAGTATTTTAAAATTTTTTGTTTCCAGAGAAGAGTAACTTGCTGGTTAAAGGATCCAAGTTTAAAATGGACCCCCAGAAAAATAAATAAACATTTAAAAAATTTTTTTAAATTAAAAAAAATGGGGCACCTGGGTGGCTCTGTTGGTAAAGCATCCGGCTTTGGCTCAGGTCATGATCTCACAGCTCATGAGTTAGAGCCCCACTTTGAGTCTATGCTGACAGCTCAGAGCCTGGAGCCTGCTTCGGATTCTGTGTCTCCCTCTCTCTGCCCCTCCCCTGCTCACACTGTCTCTCTCTCTCTCTCAAGAATAAACATGAAAAAAAAATTTTTTAATGGTCCCCCTGAGACACATGTGTGGCCTGAGACATCCTTTGTAATTCAAAAAATATCCACCTCTTCCCCACCCCCACCCTTGCTGGCTATGGCAAGTGGGGAGTGAGAGAGGGGAAGGAGTTATTTTTAAGTATTTTGTGTTCAGTCTTGTGCAGGCTACATATGCTGTAGAGTTTATGCACTTTGTTCCCAAATGTGATTTTCAGCTTTTACTTTACATGCAGTTCCAGCAAGTTTGGGTATCTAGTTTCTATGTCTACAGCAGCCCCAAAACAACAACTAGTGAGTGGGTAGGAGTGGGGAGGGGGCAGAACAAGAATAGTGATTAAGAGCACAAATTCTGGAGTGAAACTGTGAGTTTGAATTTTGGCACTGCCACTTCAATGCTATATGACTTTGAATGATGAACCTGACTTTTTGCTTCAATTTCCTCATCTGTAAAATGAGAATAATAATGGTACCTATTTCACACAGTTGTCGTAAGTTTATATAGTTAGTACATACAAAATGACTGCAACATTAAGTACTTTATGAGTATTAAGTGGAGTGGACACGCAGGCAACAGTTTTATGAAAAGTAAAGGAAATAACTTACAGAAAATGCGTAATACAGACCATAATAGATGTCCAAGTGCCCCTTGCCATTTGCTAAACATGCTTTAGGCTTGCATCCTACTAAACGTATGCAGCATGGTGCTTCCTTGGCCCGATATATCCTACTGCCTTTCTTTGCTGGCAAGCTGTTCATTCTGTGTCACCCAACTTAAATGCATTTTACCCTCTAAAGCCTCCCTTGGCTTCTTTGGAGAGAATGAGTCACTCCCTCTCCTTCAGTTTTGCAGTACTTACCCCACCACCACATTTGATTGTATTGTGTTGTAATTACTTATTTATGAATCCTCTTCCTCACCAGATTTTATGGTCTTCGTCCATGGAAGAGAAATAAGACCACATCTTATTTTCACAGCATCTAGCACAGTACTTAGCCCTCAAGAAATGTTCTGGTGAATGGATGAATAATAGCAAACACTTACACAGTGCTTAGTTCTAGGCTCTGTTCCAATGCTTTACAAGCATTAACTCGTTTAATCTTGACAACAATCCTAAGAAATAGTATTATCTTCTCTAACTTAACAGATAAGGTAAATGACACAAAAGAACTTATGTAATTTGTCCAGGGTGACCTCAGCTATTAATTGTGGAAGCCAGGATTCAAATCTAAACAGCTGGTGTCAGAGACCGGGCTTTTAACCAGCACACTACAATGCTTCCCAGAGAACAAGGGCACAAGCAATCACACACAAACCTGGCTTCCCCAAACATCTCACTTTCTTACGTTTTGGAATGGCTCACTCATTCATCCAACAAATATTTACATAGTGTTTTCTATGTGTACACCATCATGTTAAACACCCATTTCTAATTGTTCCCCTCTTCCCTCTCTACCCTCTCCCTCCCCAGCTTCTACTAGCTCTACTGCTCTGTAAACTTTCATTTTCTTTTTTCATTTAATTTGCATTTCTTTCAGTTTCTTTTTTTTTTAAGTTTATTTATTTTTGAAAGAGAGAGAGTGTGCACAAGAAAGGGATAGGCAGGGACAGAGAGGGAGAGAGAGAGAATCCCAAGCAAGCTCCCCAGTGTCAGCACAGAGTCAGACCCAGGGCTCAAACTCACAAACCCGTGAGATCACGACCTAAGCTAAAATCAAGAGTCAGACACTTAACCGACTGAATCACCCAGGTGCCCATTTCTTTCAGTTCCTTAAATGTATTGTGCTCTCTCTCAGCTCTGGACCCATGCCTGGCTAATTCATGCTTATCCTTCAGTTCTTAGCTTAAATTACTTCCTCCTAATAGCCTCCTTGCTCTAGGCTCCCCATTGTACTTTACACTTTCCTTATCATAGCATTTGTCATATTTACTGTTCTTGCCTGCTTACTCGTCAACTGCTTACTTCTGCCTTCTGCAACTGACTATAGCTCTGTTAGAGCAAGGACTGAGTCTTATCCAGGTTATTAGTGAATCTGCAGCACCTATGTGATGTCCACAGTAGATGTTTGATAAGTATTTTTTGAATGACCAATAGGACATGAACAAGACAAAATCTCTATGCTTAGGTGGCTCAGTCAGTTAAGCGTCCGACTTTGTCTCAGATCATGATCTCACGGTTCCTGAGTTTGGATCTTCTGTGTCCCCGCCCCTGCCCCTTCCCCGCTTGCAGAGCTCATAGGTGCCTGCGTGCTCTCTGTCTCAAAACTAAATAAACATTAAAAAAAAAAAAAAAAAGAAAGAAAGAAAGAAAGAAATCTAGCAGTGAGAAAAAGTCTAGGGGGGATACATGAAAAACAAACCAACCAGATTTCTAATTCTACCTGGGGTAAAGTGAGAGAGGGGAGTTCAGCAGAGTTTTAAGAATGAGAGTTTGTGAAAAGGAAAGGAAAATGTAGTATAGAAGTCATAAGCAAGAACTATAGTAGAAATTGGTTCGTTACCTAAGTGGCTAAACCATTTTTCTGGATGTCTCAAAATAACATTAATCTAAACTTAGGCCTACAATTGACTGATCTAATATGAGTTTGGAAGCAATAGGAAACAACTTAAAAGGAAATATGATGAAATTATTTTTACTCCTTTTAAGTACCTCTCCTGTGAATTCCCATGAAAATCTCTTCATATCTCTATTATCATATTTATCATACTGCATTGCCATTGTCAAAGTGTCTCTATTCCACCTGATGAACTATTCAAGACCTGGGATTAAGGTACTTTAAAGTCTGATTCAATTCTATATATCCCTAGTACCTGAACAAAGCCAGTGCCAGGGAAAGGCTCTGAATAGTCCAACATGACCATAAAGTCTTAAATGAGCTGACCCCCATCAGTCTTCCAGCTTTGTCTCATGTCTCATACTTGGTGCTCTAGCCATTACACACCTTCAGTTCTCTGAACAAAATTTGGTTCCTTAAAGCCACTGGCCCCCACCCCCCCAACACATACCAATGCCACTCCCACTGTCTCTTCCCACTCATTTCTCTAGCTCTTCATCTGCCTAACTCCCACTCAATGTTCAGATTTCAACTTAAACACTACATTTGAAGGAAGCCTTCACCAACCCAAAGACAAGTTTAGACATTCCTATTATATAGTCCTATTGATGTGAAATGTTGGGGTCTGGGAGCCAATGGTCAAGAAAGGATTCTTGAGACCTTTACCGTGCAAAAAGGGTGGTTTTATTAAAGCATGGGGACAGAACCTGTGGGCAGAAAGAGCTGCACTGGGATTGTGAGGAGTGACTAATTATATACTTTCAAGTTGGGAGAGGGTTAGGGATAGCATAAGTCTCTAAGGAATTTGGAATCAAGGTTTCTAGGACCTTAAGGGGCTAGCTGTTTTTAGGAAAAAGTCATTGACTTCTGTCTAGTAAAACCTTCGTCATGAGACCCTTCAGTTGTATATCAGTGGGCCATATGCTTGGAGGATGTATCTTGGGGGAATAGAGACAAAGGAAGTTTCCAAAGGGATTTTTACAGGATCCTGGAGATCATGCTAAAGTCAAGCTAAGGTTGCCTTTTGCCTCTAGCAAAGTATTAAAATGGAGGCAGCTGAGCTCCGTGATGAAGGTTACTCTGCCTGTCTCAAATACTTGTTAGTGGACTTTTAAGTTGTAAGGAAGTTTAATTTTTTCCTTTGCCTTTGTTCTCCACATCACTATAATATTCTATATTTCTCATTTGTATCATTTATCACACTTGTAAATACTTAATCATCATCTCTCCAGTAGATCATAAGTTTCATAATTCAGCACCTGGAACAGAGCCTATAAGATAACAGGTGCTCAATAAAAATTATTTTGAATAAGTTAATGAATAAATGAATAAAATGCTATTATTTATTTATAGCATGATTTTAGTGGCCCAGCTTTCAGGAAGCTCTGTATGGTGTTATGATAGATTGGAACTAACTAAATCAAACTAGTGAATCACAATTTAGTATTAGAAACACTTCCCATTCACCATTAAGAATCGGGATTGTTGGGGTGCCTCGCTGGCTCAGTCAGTAGACCATGAGGCTCTTGATATCAGGATCGTGAATTCGAGCCCCACACTGGACGTAAAGCTTACTTTAAAAAAAGAAGAAGAAGAAAAGAAAAAACTTTTCTCTTGAGCTTACTTTTCCTATACTAACTTTCAACTTGTCTCTTGCTTCAGGTCCTTCTTCCTAGTTCTTCAAAGGCTTGCCCTAGCCAGCCAGCCCCAGGATTCACCTTTCCTCAGCAGCCTTTCCCAGAGCATCAGAATATTATTGCTCCTAGCTCCAGACCATCTTACTTAGTACCTCTCCGGCTCCTACCAATCTATCCTTCTAGTAAGCTCTGGCACAAGGCATGGGGCCAGGTGGTGTGGAGGAGCCAAAAAAAAGACAGCTCTTGCCCCAGTCTGCTGAGGAAACAGAGGATAAACACAAAAAGCAAAATAACATAGCATACTGTATACCCTTAAATGTCAAATACTTTAAATATACATAGATCATTCATGAGGAAATTCAGAGGAGTCATTATCTTTGAGTCTTCATTCTTACTTACCTCACAATCACTCTCCAAGTCTTGATATTTCCTTCTTAGCTCTTCTACCTTTCCCTTTCCCACTATCCCCACTACCATTACCTTTTGTAGAGCCCATTCACTCTCCTCTGCTCTATTGCCACAGTCTCCCGGTTTAACTTCTTGCTTCTATTCTCAATCCCCATTCAATTGTTCTCTATTGTAGGCAGAGTGAGATTCATAAAACATGAATCTGACCATACCCTCCCCCACAGAAAACCTTTTAACAGCTTCTCATTGCTCTCAGGATAAAGTGCAAGCATTCAATGTCCTTTACAATCTGCCCTCAACTCACCATTCTGGCCTCAAATCAAAGACAGGAGCAAGGGGAGAGTAGCTCAAGTTTTAGCTACTGTTTAGTGGTAAATCTGTACAAGGGAATAAAGTAAAGCCTTATCTCAAATGTTCATTTCGGCATTGAACTTCTTTCTTTCTTTCTTTCTTTCTTTCTTTCTTTCTTTCTTTCTTTCGATTTGATTTTTAAGTAATCTCCACACCATGGACCCCCTGGGTGGCTCAGTCAGTTAAGAGGCAGACTTTGGCTCAGGTCATGAACTCCCAGTTTGTGGGTTCAAACCCCAAGTTGGGCTCTGTGCTGACATTTCAGAGCCTGGAGCCTGCTTCGGTTTCTGTGTCTCCTCTCTGTCTGCTCCTACCCTGCTCATGCTCTGTCTCTCTTTGCCTCTCAAAAATAAATGAAAAATGTTAAAAAAAATTTTTTTTAGAAAGTAATCTCCACACCCAATGTGGGGCTTGAACTCACAACCCTGAGATCAAGAGTGTCATGTTCTACCAACAGAGCTAGCCAGGTGTCCCTTTATATTTCCTTTTTCTTATTATTATTTTATTATTTTATTTTATTTTATTTTATTTTATTTTATTTTAGAGAGAGAGAATCTTAAGCAGGCCCCTATATATTTCCTTTTTCTTCTTATTATTTTATTTTATTTCATTTCATTTAAGAGAGAGAGAATCTTAAGCAGGCCCCTATATATTTCCTTTTTCTTCTTTTTATTTTATTTTATTTTATTTCATTTAAGAGAGGGAGAGAATCTTTTTTTTTTTTTTTCCAACGTTTTTTATTTATTTTTGGGACAGAGAGAGACAGAGCATGAACGGGGGAGGGGCAGAGAGAGAGGGAGACACAGAATCGGAAACAGGCTCCAGGCTCTGAGCCGTCAGCACAGAGCCCGACGCGGGGCTCGAACTCACGGACCGCGAGATCGTGACCTGGCTGAAGTCGGACGCTTAACCGACTGCGCCACCCAGGCGCCCCAAGAGAGGGAGAGAATCTTAAGCAGGCTCCATGCCCAGCTTGGAGCCTGAAGCAGGGCTCAATCCCATGTCCCTGGAATCATGACCTGAGCTGAAATCAGGAGCTGGACACTCAACTGACTGAGTCACCCAAGCAGCCCATATATATTTCATTTTTAATGAAACATTTCAGATGTACAAAAAATTATAAAAAATAATATAATAAATACTGTATGCCCATGACCCACTGAAGAAATGAAACATTATCAATAAAATTAAAGCCCCTATATACTCCTCCACAGTTGCCTAGTCCTCTCTTCCCCTCCCTTAGCATCCAGAAGTATTTAGAATCATGAATTCGGTGTTTTTCATTCCTATGTATGTTTTTGTTTAATTTTATTTAAATTCTAGTTAGTTAACATAAAGTGTAATATTAGTTTCAGGTGTATAATTTAGTAATTCGGCACTTCCCATACAACACCTGGTGCTCATCATGACAAGTATACTCCTTAATCCCCAACACCTATTTTTTTTCTAGTCTCTTCTATTTTATTAATAGTTTTTTTAATTAGAAATTAATAGTGAATTTTATCACTCTACCTCCACCCTTTATCAAGATGGTTATATGGGTTGTCTCCTTTGTCTTATTGAAATGGTAACTTACAAATAATAAACCATTTCCAAGTTGAACCATCATTGCATTCTTGGAATTGGGCTTCCCTGATCATGATGCATAACCTTGTGTTACACATCTGAATTTTATTTTTTAATGTTTTAATTAGTACTTCTGTATCTAATAAGTGTGGCTGGTAATTCCCCATCACCTATTTAACCCATTCCTCCACCCAGCTCCCCTCTGATAACCATCAGTTTGTTCTCTATAGTTAAGAGTCTGTTTTTCCATTTCTTTATATCAACTGATGAATAGATAAAGAAATTGTGGTTTATATACACAATGGAATACTACTTGGCAATGAGAAAGAATGAAATATGGCCTTTTGTAGCAACGTGGATGGAACTGGAGAGTGACATAAGTGAAATAAGTCATACAGAGAAAGACAGATAACATATGTTTTCACTCATATGTGGATCCTGAGAAACTTAACAGAAGACCATGGGGGAGCGGAAGGGAAAAAAAAAATTAAAGAGGGAGGGAGCCAAACCATAAGAGACTCTTAAAAACTGAGAATAAACTGACGGTTGATGGGGGGTGGGAGGGTGGAGAGGGTGGGTGATGGGCATTGAGGAGGGCACCTGTTGGGATGAGCACTGTGTGTTGTATGGAAACCAATTTGACAATAAATTTCATATTAAAAAAAAAAAGCCTGTTTCTTTGGTTTGCCTCTTTCTCTTTTTTTTCCCCCCTATGCTCATTTGTTTCTAAAACTCCACATAAGAGTGAAATCATATGGTATTTGTCTTTCTCTGACTGACTTATTTACACTTAGCATAATACACTCTAGCTCCATCCAAGTCATTGCAAATGGTAAGATTTCATTCTTTTTATGGCTGAGTAATATTCCATTGTGTATGTATACCACATTTTTTAAAAAATTCATTCATTAGTTGATGGACCTTTGGGCTTTTTCCATAATTTGGCTATTGTAGACAATATGCTCTAAACATTGGGGTGCATGTATCCCTTCAAATTAGCGTTTTTATATTCTCTGGGTAAATACCTAGTATTTAGTAGTGCAGTTGCTGGATCATAAGGTAGTTCTATTTTTAACTTTTTGAGGAACCTCCATACTGTTTTCCAGAGTGGCTGCACCAGTTTGGATTCCTACCAACAGTGCAAGAGGGTTCCCCTTTCTCTACATCCTCGCCAACACCTGTTGTTTCTTGTATTGTTGATTTAAGCCATTCTGATAGGTGTGAGGTGATATTTCATTGTGGTTTTGATTTGTGTTCCCTGATGATGAGTGACGTTGAGCATCTTGTCATGTGTCTGTTAGCCATCTGTATGTCTTTGGAAAAATGTCTATTCATGTCTTCTGTCCGTTTTAAACTTTTAAAACATTTATTTATTTATTTTGAGAGAGAGAGAGAGAGAGCATATACAAGCAGGGGAGGGGTGGAGAAAGAGGAAGAGGGAGAATCCCAAGAAGGCTGCACTCTGTCAGTGGGTAGCCCAACACAGGGTTCAATCTCAGGAACTGTGAGATCATGCTCTGAGCAGAAATCAAGAGTCATCATCGCTTAACCAGCTGAGCCACCCATGCACCCCGTCCATTTTTAATTGGATTATTTATTTTGAGGGTGCTGAGTTTTATAAGTTCTTTGTATATTTTGGATACTAACCCTTTATCAGATATGTCATTGAAAATATCTTCTCCTATTTGGTAGGTGGCCTTTGTATGCTTCTATGCTTTTTTTTTAAGAAAATTTTTTTAAGTTTTATTTATTATTTTTGAGAGAAACAGAGACAGTGTAAGCAGGGGGAAGGCAGAGAGAGAGAGAACCCCAAGCAGCGTAGAGCCAGACGTGGGACTTGAAGCATGAACTGAGATCATGACCTGAGTTGAAACCAACAATTGGATGTTCAACCAACTGAGCCACCCAGGCACCCCTAGACTTTCTTAATTTTTTTTAAAGAATCTCTTTTATGTATGATGTATGTATGTATGTATATATTTATAAAGTAAGTTTTATGCCCAATGTGGGGCTTGAACTCACCATAACCAAGTCAAGAGTTGCATGCTTTCCTGACTAAGCCAGCCAGGCACACTTGCTTCCAGACTTTCAATGCATATTCATATCTGTGAACAATATGTTGTATTATTTTGCATCTTAAAACTCTTTATTTTTTTATATTTTTAAAGATTTTATTTTTAAGTAATCTCAACAACCAATGTGGGGCTCGAACTTCCAACACCAAAATCAAGAGTCACATACTCCACCGACTGAGCCAGCCAGGTGCCCCAATTATTAACTCTTTAATTCAAAATAATTTAACATTTTATGGGGTGCCTGGGTGGCTCAGTTGGTTAAGCCTCTGACTTCGGTTCAGGTCATGATCTCACAGTTTGTGAGTTCAAGCCTTGCATCAGGCTGTCTGCTGTCAGCACAGAGCCTTCTTTGGATCCTCTGTCCCCCAACCCGCCCCCCCACCCCCGCCTCTCTCTGCTCCACCTCTGCTCATGTTTGTTTGTTTTTCTCTCTCTCAAAAATAAACATTTAAAAATACAGTTTCAAAATAATTTAACATTTTAAATTTATAGAAGAGTTGCAAAAACAGTTTTTCTGAATATCTTACTCAGCTATGTTGTCATTTTAAATAAAAAAGCAACAGACAGACATTAAATTGAAAGAATTCAAGGAATCCAGCATCCTTCTTTAAATAACTTCTTAATGCTGCAATCCAGCTAATCAAGACATGAATGTAAGGAAAGAAAAGAAACTATAATAAAGGACTGATGATGAAAATGGAATCTACTTAAAACTGGAACTAAGCCTAAACAGCTAGATGAGTTATAGTTATAAAATAAAATGTAAATATTATGAATCTTGGCAAAGTAAAAATAATGAGCCACAAAAATTAGGCAGTAGAAGAGAGGAGATGGGGGAAGTATAATGTATTAATCACACCATGACAGACAATAATAAGTTAATATTGTCTAACATTAAAATGTGTAGTTTTAAAAAAAATGACAATTCCAATTATTTTCATAATCTTTTAATAAATATAATTTATCACCTTTTTTGTTATTTTTATTCTTAAGTTAACTTCAACAAGACCTTTTTATTAAACATTTTATTTCAAATATCTCGCTCAGTATGAGCCCTTTGAAATTATTTCAGGCATTGATTATGCTGTGTAAATACATATAGAAATGTCCACAATGATTTTCCCCATACATTAAAAATGCTATTTTGAGTGTTACAATTAAGGGTGATCTGTTACTTTCTTCCTTGTGTTTTTCTGTACTAGAATTTTTTATGAGCGTGGGTCATTATTTTTTTTTAAGACTTTATTTTTAAGTAATCTTTACACCCAATGTGGGACTCGAACTTATAAGTCTGAGATCAAGAGTCACATTCTCTTGGGGCACCTGGGTGGCTCAGTCGATTGAGCGTCCAACTTTGGCTCAGGTAATGATCTCACAGATTGTGGGTTCGAGCCCCCCATTGGGCTCTGTGCTGACAGCTCAGAGTCTGGAGCCTGCTTTGGATTCTGTATTTCCCTCTCTCTCTGCCCCTCCCCTGCTCAATAAAAATTAAGAAAAAAAAAAAGAGTCACATTCTCTACCAACTGAGCTGACGAGGCATCCCTGTATCATTATTTTTAAAGCATGATAAATTTCTACTCTAAAAAAGTAAAGAGAGAGGGAGTTTGGTTCTGAGGAAATACTCCCTAACTTTCGAGAGACAGATTCTTTCAAGAATACCAATAGTAATAGTTTTATTATTGAGTGCTTATGCTATTCCAAAGAGTTTTCATACAGTATCTTTATTACCCACCACAATTATAAAAGCTAGGCATGATAATGCCTAAATTACAGATGAAGCATTTTGCCCAAAGTCACATATCTTGAAAAGGTCAAAATCAAGATGTGTACTCAGACCTCTCTGATTCTTTTTTTTTTTTCAATATATGAAATTTATTGTCAAATTGGTTTCCATAAGACCTCTCTGATTCTTTACATTGAACCACTTTTGTATCCATATAGGTAGGGTTAACTCATTATAATTAAACTTTCTCTTTGAATTTCTACAACCTTGGATTATTCTCTGGATGCTTGATGATGAAAGAGTGGGACACCCTCAAAAAGTCTGGAATCAAGATTGCCCCTGAAATAAAATCTACTCTGCACAAATGAAATTAATCATCTGTAGGAAACTAAGAACCCATGTGTAAAACTGTGTCTGAGAGGTTTGGGAACATTCAGAACTCCAATCAACATGATCTGGGAGTATTCTGAAAGCTGCAGGCCTAGAAACTGACTGCTGTGTAATAACTGGAAACCGCATCAATTGCAATATATCTTGTTTGGAAAACATCTACGTGAATGGAAAGGGAAGATGGTCAACCATGGAACCTTGAAAAAGGAAAGTCACAGAAGTGTCTCTCCAGGCAATGTCCTGTGGTGGGAAATCTTAGCTAAGCAACATAAACACCATGATTTCCTTGAAAGACCTAGAAAACAGCCCTTTGTTGCATGTTGGACTTGCCTTAGCAGCTTTTAAAATAAGACTCCAAAACAAAAATAAGGTAATTAATTAATTAATTAGTTAATTAAGATTCCTATCTGGGCTTTAACACAGAACAACTGAATCAGAATCTCAGTGGGTCCCTGGCATGAGTGCTTTAAAAATCTTTCTAGGAGATTCTAATTTGCAATCAGTGTTGAGAAACAGCTGAAGTGAGTAGAGTGTCCAATCTCATTGACAGAGGGGACCTCTCTTGAGATTGACTCATACCCTTTGCTTTAATTCCAGGCCTACTCAGCTACTCTCCAATACTTGGCTTCCTGTGTAGCATGTTTGGAGGGAGAAAGTGCACGGATCTTCTGATGTGAGTGTTCTGGCCTGCTTTGCAAATTAAACTGTCTTTGCAAATAATTTTTTTGCAGATGAATAAATGGACTTCTGGTTTATGCATGTTACATTGAGCTTTGTTAATGTATGTTTGAGGATATGTCTCTAATCTGAGAGACATATCCATTCTTTATGTGCCACAAAATCAGGGTTCCTGAGACGGTCAGGATCCTAGACAATGGTAATGCCAGTCTATGGGAATGAGTCTGAGTGGCCATCTGACCTTCTCCAGGAACACATCCTTTGCCCTACTACAGACCTATTTTTCTCCACAGCCAGATTATAAGATCTTTAAGAGCACAGACCATGGCTTCCTTTTTTTTTTTTTTTATCTCCTACTTCTGCCTAGTACACAGCTGGGAAGTTTTAGAAACTTCCAAAAGAGATTAGGAATATTAATGAAGGACAGAATGTATGTAAATACTCTTACTTGTGGAAACTCGTGTTCAGTCTCTGTTCTCAGACCGAAAGGCTGAGGCACCCAGGCAATGGTGTCCACAGTTCTGGATTGGATGCCAGGTGCCAAGCAAGGTACCTCATAGCTGAGGCTTTGCAAACAGGTGCCTGGGACAGTAAGAGGGAGGACAGAATTCCTAGCTAGCTAAAACTCCTTTGTTCTTCAGGTCTCAGACATCATTTTTCCCAGAATATTTTCTCTGATTTCTCCTGATTCCTTTATGTCAGCCAGTTCCTCTTCTCTGTAATCCCACAGTCTGCTCTGCTTTTCCTCTATCATGGCCATTATCACAGTGCATTCAAACTGCCCATTCACACTATACCAGACTTGGAACTCTTAAAAGCAGATGCTAGTCACTTTTGTGGGTTTTTTTTTAAATGTTCATTTATTTTTGAGAGAGAGAGAGAGAGAGCAAGCGCACTAGTAGGGGAGGGGAAGAGAGAGACGGAGACACAGAATCTGAAGCAGGTTCCAGGCTCTGAGCTGTCAGCACAGAGCCCGACGTGGGGCTCGAACTCACGAACCGTGAGATCATGACCTGAGCCAAAGTCAGACACTTAACTGACTGAGCCACCCAGGGGCCCCAATGCTGGTCACCATTGTATTCCCAAGGCATGATCTTAAAAGTTCAATAAGATGTGCCTGGTTGGCTTGCTTACTTAAAAATTTTTAAGTTCAATAAATATTTGTTGGGGCGCCTGGATGGCTCAGTCGGTTAAGCGTCCAACTTCAGCTCAGGTCACGATCTCATGGTCCGTGAGTTCGAGCCCCGCATCCAGCTCTGGGCTGACAGCTCAGAGCCTGGAGCCTGCTTCGGATTCTGTGTCTCCCTCTCTCTCTGCCCCTCCCCCGTTCATGCTCTGTCTCTCTCTGTCTCAAAAATAAATAAACATTAAAATAAATAAATAAATAAATAAATAAATAAATAAACATTTAAAAAAATGTAAAGGAAAATGAAAAAAAAGACCTATCTCATATAGTTGTTAGGATTAAACTAAGCAAGAATGCATATGTAAAGCTACTTAGGATTTAATAAATGTCAGCGTATTTCTCCTTTTTCTCTTGGGCTAGAGGAAGAGAGAAGTAAAGACCCAGTCAGGAGAAGTCTGAATATCTTCTGGGACCAAAGTGCAATGTTCAGAGTGTGATGAGTTCAGACATGGTCTGGGTAGCAAGAAGCTCCAATTTAGCAGGTGGAAATGGCAGCCAGTCTAGGCAGCAAATGACATTGAAAAGAGTCTGATAGGAACAATGCTGTAGTTCTAGGTTATCATTCTATTCCCAGCTATATGCCAGCTAGTGGCTAAAATAAGGAGCAGGATCCATCACTACTCCCTACCCAGGTTAGGATTAGCAGGATTTATGCAGGCTGACAACCCCAGGACAGGTGTATTAAGTAGGAGAACTGCAGCTGAAGACTGGTTGTACAAACTGGACCAGTCTAGCCTGTGCCAAACCAGGTCTAATTCTTGGTCCCACATGAGAGTAGAGGTAAGGCAGTTTACCCCTACATTGGTCAGGCAGGACTGGCTCAAAAACTGGGCAGAACTGACCCTTTGGTTCCAGGGTATAATGTTAATAATAGTTATAATTTATTAGTGATTACCGTGTGCCATGATTTTCACATATCTTTTCTCTTTACCTCATTACAACCCAGGGAGGTGGAACTGTTATTTCCAAAAATATATATATATATTTTTTTTTTCAGAAAAAGAAATTGAGTTTCAGAGATGGTAGGCAACCTGTACAAAACTATATAGTTAATAAGTGGTAGGGCCAGGAATTTAATAAATTTCAAAATTTGCTTACTGAAGAAAAGAAGAGGTTTCAGTTGTTGGCAATGCAAAGAAATTTCTAAGGAATTTTCTAATATTCCAACAGATCCCTTACAAGTACAGTATACCTCCTAGTATCTCAATATGGGGCCCAGATTCAAACCTTTGATACTTCTACCAGAAACCCACATAACAGAGGGCAGCCCTGTGGAATATTTTCCACAGGAAGCATCTGCCCAAATATTTCGAAGGCTGCAAAGTGTCCCAAGAGGAAAGGGGGAAAGCTGAGGCCAATCACAAACACCGTGGTTAAGTCCAGGTACCAGGTGGACTGAAGCAGAGAGAAAATGCAGGCTTCCTGCTTTCCGCTCCCTCTGGAAGCATGTTCTAGTAAAATAAACTCTTTCCAAGACTCAGGTTCCTAGGTTAGTGATCTGGTTTTCTTCTAATAGGAAGTGAGCTGTCTCTCAATCAGGGAGTGGAGGAGGGGGAAATTATTGCCAATTATACTAAATACGTTAGGAGGGAAGATTCAGACATTTTATGTCTTTACAATTAAAAGACCTCCACTTTATTCTTTTTGTTCCCTTTCTCCCCACCCCCTGTCCCCCCACAACCTCCACTTTATTCTTAGAGTCAATTACCCCAGCCATAGGACAGACATTCTTTCTTTGAGTGTTTACAAGAGAATCAATTTTAAAAGATTTTTTATAATCCTTTTTTGTTTAAAGAAACGGACATAATAGAAAGGATTGAGTTCCTGCCAAGAAAAGGCTTTCTGAACCTTCTTTGGCTCAGATCGACAACACTTTAAGGTCTTTCAATAAACCAAGTCATTGGCCCCAGATAGAAAATTGCTACCAGGGAAGAAGAATTTTTGTTTAATGGGATGTCTTGGAGTTAAATTAGAGCCCATAATCACCCTGAATGTATTATTCAGACTCCTTTTTTTTTTCAGACTCTTTTTTTTAATCCGCTCCTTTTATTTTTTTAAATTGAAGTATAGTTGACATACAATGTTACATTAATTTCAGGTGTACAACATAGTGACTTGACAACTCTCTAACGTTATGTTATGCTCACCACAAGTGTAGCTACAATCTGTCACCACACATTATGACAATCCCATTGACTTTATTCCTATTCTATACCTTTCATCCTTGTGACTTATTCATTCCATAACTGGAAGCCTGTTTCTCTCACTCCCCTGTACCCATTTTGCTCATCCCCTACTCCCCTCCCCTCTGGTGACCACCAGTTTGTTCTCTGTATTTATTAGTCTGTTTCTGCTTTTTTGTTTGTTCATGTTTTGTTTTTTAGATTCTACATGTATGTAAAACAATATGGTATTTGTTTTGACTGATTTCACTCAGCATAATACTTTCTAGATTCATCCATGTTGTCCCAAATGGCAAAAGCTCATTCTTTATTAATAGCTGAATAATATTCCATTTATATACCACATCTTCTTTATCTATTCATCTATTGACGGACACCTAGGTTTCTTTTTTTTTTAACTTGTTTTATTTTTTATTTTTTTTAATTTACATCCAAATTAGTTAGCATATAGTGCAACAATGATTTCAGGAGTAGATTCCTTAGTGCCCCTTACCCATTTAGCCCATCCCCCCTCCCACAACCCCTCCAGTAACCCTTAGTTTGTTCTCCATATTTACGAGTCTCTTCTGTTTTGTCCCCCTCCCTGTTTTTATATTATTTTTGTTTCCCTTCCCTTATGTTCATCTGTTCTGTGTCTTAAAGTCCTCATATGAGTGAAGTCATATAACATTTGTCTTTCTCTGACTAATTTCACTTAGCATAATACCCTCCAGTTATATCGACATAGTTGCAAATGGAAAGATTTCATTCTTTTTGATTGCCAAGTAATACTCCATTGTATATATATACCACATCTTCTTTATCCACTCATCCATCGATGGACATTTGGGCTCTTTCCATACTTTGGCTATTGTTGATAGTGCTGCTGTGAACATTGGGGTACATGTGTCCTTTCGAAACAGCACACCTGTATCCCTTGGATAAATGCCTAGTAGTGCAATTGCTGGGTCATAGGGTAGTTCTATTTTTAGTTTTTTGAGGAAACTCCATACTGTTTTCCAGAGTGGCTACACCAGCTTGCATTCCCAGCTAGGTTTCTTCTATATCTTGGCTATTGTAAATAATGCTACAACAAACATAGGGGTGCATATATCTTTTTGGATTAGTGTTTTCATTTTCTTTGGGTAATGCAAGTACTGGGTCATATGGCATTTCTATTTTTAATTTTTTTCTCTTTTTAATTTTTTGAGGAACTTCCATATTGTTCTCCACAGTGGTTGTACCAATTTATATTCCAACCAACATTGCACAGGGTTCTTTTTTCTCCACATCCTTACCAACACATATTATTTCTTGTTGTTTTGATACTAGTCATTCTGATAGGTGTAAGGTTATATTTCATTGTGGTTTTGATTTACATTTCCATGATGATTAGTGATGTTGAGAATCTTTTCATATGTTTGTTAGCCATCTGTATATCTTCTTCAGAAAAATGTCTATTCAGGTCTTCTGTCCATTTTTTATTATTTTATTTTAGTTTTTAAAACTTTATTTTAGAGCAGGCAAGAGAGAGAGCATGGAGGGGGGGGAGCAGAAGGAGAGAGATAATTTTAAGCAGGCTCTATCCCATGAGCCTGGGATCATGACCTGAGCTGAAATCAAAAGTCAGACGCTCAACTGACTGAGCCACCCAGCTGCCCCTTCTGTCCATTTTTTAAATCAGATTATTTAATTTTTTTGGCGTTGCATTGTATAAGTTCTTTATATATTTTGGCTATTAACCCCTCATCAGATATATAATTTGTAAATATGTTCTCCCATTCAGTAGGTTGCCTTTTCATCACACTCATTCCCCATGTGCCAGGCATTGTACCAGGCACTGAGGAGCCAAAGGTATTAATCCATCCTGATCCTTGTTTGCCAAGGACTTCCTGTGTGGGGAGATGAAATCACACTCAGAGATAGAATGAAAAGACAATGGGGAAAGTGGGAAGGTCTAAAGGGGACTGAGCATGTAACACTGAGTTAGAGGGTTGTAAATTGGAATTTGGGGTCCCTGAGTGGGAGGCACAGTGCTTCATCTCTCAGTGATGAGGGGAAAATAAGCCTCTTTCATCTGGGATTGGAAGGGAATCATCTTTTCCTTGTTTTTCTTTTCCTATCCCTTCTCTTCAACCACTGCCATACACCTATCTGCCCATTCATGCAACCAGCATTTACTATGCACTGAGTAGGGGTACCTGAGTGGCTCAGTTAAACATCAACTCTTGATTTCAGCTGAGGTCATGACTTCATGGGGATCGTGAGATGAGCCCCGTATTGGGCTCTGCACTGGGATTCTCTCTCTCCCCCTCTCCCCCGTCTCTCTGCCCCTCCCCTGTGTTCTCTCTCTCTCAAAACAAACAAACAGTGGGGAAAAATAAAACTATGTGCTGAGTATTATGCTAGGCATGTCATACACTTTTTTTCCACTCCTCTTTCACAGAAGCCTTGTAAGGATGGAATTATTGCTTCACTTGACCATTGGGAAACTGAAGGCAAGGAAAGTTTAAGGTCATATGGCTAATACCTGATTCAAATGACATCTGCCCCTTGTCTGTCCCTGAAAGCCTGTGCACTCTTCACTATACTCAAAAGCTAAAGAGTTCTGAGAGATGTATTAGATAGGATCCCTGCCCCTGAGCAGCACATAGTTCAGTGGAGAAGAAAGACATATAAAGAGTTTGTTAATTCCTTCAGTCATTCAACAACACTTACTAATTGCCACTGTTTGCTGTCACAAAGCAGAATCAGACATAGTCTCCTGGTCTTTAGGAGAATAGACAAAACATTACAATTTAGATAAATGATAATATAAAGTAATGAATCTTCTAAGAAAAGACATTGTAAGGCTTCAGGAAATAGGAAAGGATGCAAGTGTCCCTGGGATAATTAGGAGCAGTTCCACAAGGACAGGGGACATGTTTGAGTGGAAAAGAGGAATGTGCAGGAATTTGCCACGAGAAGCTCCTTCCAGTCTAAATGCGCCAGGCTGCCTCTGAGCTTTTACACGTGTTGACCCCCTAACTAGACCAGTTCCCTGCTCCCCTTTCCTGAACTGGTTCACCCCACACACGTTTCTGGCATCTGTTTGGAAGATACTTCCTCCTGGAAGCCTTCCTTCATGCGCCCTTTTTCCTTCCTTCATCTGGACTAAGACTTATTGCCATGGTTTCCCATAGAACTGTGTGTGTATGCAAATGTTAGAGAGGGACAGCACTTTTGTTTATTGTGTAAGGAACAGTGAGAAATTCAGTGTGGTTGAAGTATAGGGTACATGGCTCAACCAAGAAATATTTGTGGAATGAATTATTGAATGAATACTTTAAAGAACTATAATTTCACCCAGAAAAGTAGGCATTATCAAATCTCTCCTAAATGTACACATCCAGACATTTGAACTGTCCCTATCACATTCCCCTTATCTTTACCTGGTCTTCTACTCATTGTTCAAAACATCCCTTTGTCCTAGAATCCTTTCCTGACAACTCTCCTCTGTTCTTCCAGTCTGAGTCAAGTGCTTACCACTCTGTTGTGCCTTTCTGGGATCAGTGAAGTCAGGAGCCAGGCTCTGGAGTCCTGATGTTGCTGCTCTCTGGATCAAAGCACACTAATTGAAACTCCATATAAGAAATTGGATGGAACCTTCAAGATTATCCCTTTTCTGGCAGGGAACTGGTCTCCTAGCCTTATATGTTTTGTTTGTTGCTGAAGCACCTACTCCATGGAAGGCTTTAATGGGAAGGGCAGCAATGTGACCCATGGACTCTTGGATCTCTCCACTTGATGACTTATGGGCACCCCAAATTTAACTCGTCCAAAATCAAAATACTGGAAAGGTCTCGGGTTTTTGAATCAGAAAAACCTGGGTTTAGCTCTGCACTTTATTTGTTATGTGGACATTGGGCAAGTTATTTCAAATCTCTGAACCTTAGTTTCCTCAACTGACAGCCCAAAGGTTTTGGAATAGGGGAGTGCTATGGTCTATGCTTGTTTTAGAAAGATCTATCCTGCAGCTGTGTGGGGGATGGGCAGGAGGGGCAAAACCAGAGGCAGTTCAGAGGCTGCTGAATAGAAGTGTTTCTAATTACCTCAGCCTCGGCCTCCATTGCACACTCTCCACTGTGACCCCAGAGCCAACCTCATGCTGTTGCCTAGCAACTCACCTGCATCACCCAGGGATCTGAAGCTGGGGCCCCACTGACGATGGGGAAATGGCCAGTTTAATTACAAAGTCTCAGGGGAATCATGCATCCGTTCATTCCTCAAATACTCTCTGGGCTCCCACCAAGTGCCAAGCCTTGGGCTAGCTATTGGAGATTTAGAGATTAATAAAACACTGTCTCTTTCCTCAAAAAAACTCATAATGTAACAGAATGGATAATCAAATGACCTATGATGAGTGAAAGAAGCTAGATAGAAAAAGATATATTGTTTGGTCACAGGCTAAGTCACTGAAGAGTATTTAAACAAAGGAGAACCATGATCAGATTTTTGTGTGAGAAAGATAATTCTGGTTTCTCTGTGGAAAATTGCATTGGATTGGATGGGGAGAAAGTGGAGGCAGGGAGACCAAGGAGAAAGCTGCTCCAGGAGTCCAAATGAGAGACACTGAGGCCTAATTGAGGATAGAGGCTAAGGAGAGGAAGGGAAGATTTTTAGAAATCAATGACACTTAGGTACCTGGGTGGCTTAGTTGGTTGAGTGTCCAACTCTTGATTTTGTTCAGTTCAGGTCATGATCCCAGGGTTGTGGGATTGAGCCCAGCATTGGGCTCCATGCTGAGCATGGAACCTGCTTAAGATTCTCTCTCTTTCTCTCTCTCTCTCTCCCCCTCTGCCCCTCTCCCTGGTTCGCCTGTTCTCTCTCTCTCTCTCTCTAAAAAACAAAACAAAACAAAACAAAACAAAACAGACTGGGTGGCTCAGTAGGTTAAGCATCTGACTTCAGATCAGGTCATGATCTTATGGTTCATGAGTTCAAGCCCCGTGTCGGACTCTGTACTGACAGCTCAGAGCCCGGAGCCTGCTTTGGATTTTGTGTCTCCCTCTCTCTCTCCGCCCCTCCCACACTCACACTCTGTCTCTGTCTCTCAAAAATCAAATAAACATTGAAAAAAAAGAAAAAAGAAAGAAATCAATGACACCTATCTGCTTTACATTTTACATATACTGTTAGAAATAAAATCCCCCCAAAAGGCAGAAATTATAGTATTTTATTTTATTTTAAGTTTATTTATTTATTTTTGAGAGAGAGAGAGAAAGCAAGAATGAGTCGGGTAGGGGCAGAGAGACTGGGGGAAAGAGAATCTCAAGCAGGCTCCACACTGTCAGCACAGAGCCCAATGCGAGGCTTGAACTCACAAACCATAAGATCATGCCCTGAGTAGAAACCAAGAGTCTGACACTTAACCAACTGAGCCATCCAGGAGCCCCTATTTTATTTTATTTTTAAATTTTAAGTGCAGATAGTTGAGGTAAACGTATTACTCAGTTGTCTTCTTTGGCCTTGAAGGCCTGTCTCTTGTTCATTCATTCATTCATTCATTCATCCTCTCTCCCTCTCTCTCTCTCTTTTTTTAATATAATCTCTACACCCAACATGGGGCTTGAACTCATGATCAAAAATTGCATGCTCTCTGGGGCACCTGGGTGGCGCAGTCGGTTAAGCGTCCGACTTCAGCCAGGTCACGATCTCGCGGTCCGTGAGTTCGAGCCCCGCATCGGGCTCTGGGCTGATGGCTCGGAGCCTGGAGCCTGTTTCCGATTCTGTGTCTCCCTCTCTCTCTGCCCCTCCCCCGTTCATGCTCTGTCTCTCTCTGTCCCAAAAATAAATAAACGTTGAAAAAAAAATAAAAAAAAAAATTGCATGCTCTCTGAACTGAGCCAGCCGGATGCCCCTATCGATTCTCTTTTACCCTCTTTCCTCTCCCTACCCCTGCAGGTAACTCTTTAAAGTATTGACTGTGCAACTGGTTTATATTGTTCTTGAAAAATGTGCATTTTCATATTGTGGGCACATATTTTACATTTATGTAAATGGCATCGAATTATGTATCCCACTCTGTATCTTACTTTTGCACAACACACTATATTTTTCAAGATCTATCCCTGCTGCTATATGTATCTTTTGTTTGTTGACTCTAACTGCATGCCAGGATTTTACAATTGGATTGACAATACAATACCATAGAAAGTGCTCTACCATGGAACGGAGAGACTTCAACTATAACCTCTGCCTCTCCACCAACTTGTCATGTGAACTTGCATAAGTCCCTTCCCCTAGTTGAGTCTTAGCTTCCTCACTTGTAAAATCAGAGGTTCCTTTTATCTCTAACTTCCATTCAGTCTCTCTCACTGTATACACAGGAAACTCTGGTGCAGAGTGTGTGTCTTGATCAAGGTCACACAACAGTTATCAATAGTTTAGCCTATCTATTGAGTAACAGGTATGGTGTTAAGTGTTTTGGATATTCAAACAAGTAAGCCCTGCTTAGTCCCTACTCCTAAGACCTCTAAACAGAGCTGTACTAATTTTCCAAGAGCAGGTGCAGAGATAGCCTGTGGGCACCGGTCAGAAGCAGTAGAGATATTAATAGGACCTAGCCACAGATAGAATCTAAGGCAGCACCTCCACCACCCCAATCAGGCCCCACAACATTCCTGACCTCAAGAAAAGGAAAGCGGTCGGGTACACAGCTTCCTATTTGTAAAAAGTTATTTATTGCCATAGCATTTTCCAATAATAACTGAGTTAAGAAAAAAAAGCTCTTATCTACCTGTATGCCTAATATTGTACAGCAGTAATTGCAGGATAAATAAAATTTCATTTATTTATTTATTTATTAAACATTTTTATAAGTTTATTTATTTTTGAGACAGAAAGACAGCGAGCACAAGCACGGGAGGAGCAGTGAGAGAAGGAGAGAGAGACTCCCAAGCAGACTCAGCAGTGCCCGATGCAGGGCTGGAATTCACCAACCATGACATCATGACCCGAGCTGAAACCAAGAGTCGCATACTCAACCAACTGAGCCACCCAGGCACCACTAAAATTTTATATTCTGCTTTTAAAAAGTGTTTTTGTTGTCGAACAATAAAACAGGTACTGTTGATTATGTACTCTGCTAGACACCAAGCACTTTACATGTATTACTTCATTTAATCTTCATTACAATCCCATGAGATAGGAGGTACTATGATTCTATTTTAAAAGATAGGGAGGGGCGCCTGGGTGGCTCAGTCAGTTGAGCATCTGACTTCAGCTCAGGTCACGATCTCAGGTTCGTGGGCTGGAGCCCCGCGTTGGGTTCTGTGCTGAACGCTTGCTCAGAGCCTGGAGCCTGCTTCAGATTCTGTCCTTCTCTCTCTGCCCCTCCCCCACTCACACTCTGTCTCATTCTCTCAAAAATAAACGTTAAAAAAAAATTTTTTTTTAAAGATAGGTAAACAGAAGCACAGAGAGATTACTTGTCCTAGGTCACTGGATTTCAAGCATTGTGAATGCAATTCACAGCAGACACAGTTTATGTTGCAATCTGGATCACCCATACCTGTTTCACAACACTACACTAACCCTTACTATATGTCACCTACTCTTGAATTTGTATTCAATTTTTCCCCCGTGCTGGTCTATGACCTACTAAGGGGTTGCAACTTGCAGATTGAAAACAATACCGTAGGTGACATATATACCACAATCCTAACAAAATTACACAAATGTGAAGTCCTCACACTCTGTAATGTGAACTTTCATGTCCTGAGCACCTGCCCTGTATCAGGTTCCATGCTGCATGTTAAAGACATGATCTTACCCTCAAAGCACTCAGACACTCCTCAATGAAACATAGGTAGGTAGGCAATGACAACACAGCAGTTGTTCTCAATCCTGGCTGCACCTTAGAATCACCTGAAGGATTTTTAAAAAGCATTAATGTTGAGGACCTACCCCCAGACTTTCTGATTCAATTGGTCTGGAATGGGACTGGACATCAATATTTTTAAAAAACTCCCTGGGTGATTTTAAGGTGCAGCCAGGATTGCAATACAGCATTAAGTACTATGTTAAAGGGAGGCTTAGAATAGGCACTCCTAACTACCTAAAGATGTTGAGAGGGGTGGGTGCCTGGTTGGTCAGTCAGTGCAGCATGCAACTCTTGACCTTCAGGGTTATGGGTTTGAGCCCCAGGTTGGGTGTGGAGATTACTCAAAAATAAAATTAAAAAAGGAGCATCTGGGTGGCTCAGTTGGTTGAACATTCAAGTCGATTTCAGCTCAGGTCCTGATCTCAGGGTTGTGGGATCAAACCCCACATCGGGCTCCATGCTCCAAGTGTGGAGCCTGCCTGAGATTCTCTCTCTCTCTCTCTCTCTCTCTCTCTCTCTCTCTCTCTCTCTCCCTGTGCCCTTCTCTCCTGCTTGCATGCTATCTCTCTAAAATAAAAGAATTAAAAATAAAAATAATTTTTAAACAAATGTTGAAAAAAGCCTCAAAAATTGTTTTCTGAGCTGGGTTTGTGTGCTGGATACCTTCTGTTTGGCTTTTAGATCCACTGTCCACCCACCATCTGCCCAGTACACTGAACCTGTGGAGACGAGGTCAATTGGCTCCTTTGCTCTCTGGCTTCCACTTTCCACTTAGGTCTGGGCCAACACCCTTGCAGGGGATTGGTGAGAGGGAGGGCTAGATAATTAATTCCCTGACTACTTCCTGCAAGTTTCCCTTGTGGTGTGAACCTTTTTTTTTCTTCTAAGTTTTGTTTTTATTTATTTTGAGAGAGGAGAGCACGTGCATGAGCAGGGGAGGAACAGAGAGAGAGAATCCCAAGCAGGCTCCTCACTGTCAGCACAGAGCCCAACAGGCTCCACGCTGGGCTCCATGTGGGGCTCCACCTCCAGAACAGTTGACATTGTGACCTGAGCTGAAGTCAATGCTTAACCTATTTACCCACCCAGGTGCCCCTGGCTGTGAACCTTTTTTGAAAGTAAGTGACCCTTTCATGATGGCTAGATGAACAGTACTCTTGCAGTTTCTGAAATCTCTCCTCCCTCTCCCCACCCTTCAGGTCAAGGGGTGTAATAGATCACATAGTTCTTGAACTATCCCTTGTCTTCCTCTATACTCCACCCACATGTTTTAAACTAGTCCCTTTGTAAATAAACCTTTGTCTAATTGTCCTAATCTGAGTGTGTCATCTGTTTCCTATTGAGACTCTGACTGATAAAGCCTGGAAGCAAGATGGGAGCTTGCTCTAAGGATAAGGAAGGGGGAAAAATGTCAGAGAGAGCAGCATGAGTAATGCCAAAAAGGCATGAAAATATTGTATTTTTGTTTGATTCTCTTTATTGGTTAAGAACAAATTGCTAAACCCAATGTTCACTTCTCAGTCCTAATCTTACTAGATCAGCAGCATTTGACTAGTTAATGACTGCTTGGTAAAACAAAACAAAACAAAATAAAATTTAAAAATTAAAAATTAAAAAAAAAACAAAAAACCAAAAGATACAAATAAATAAATAGATAGATAGATAAATAAATAAATGAATAAATGAATAAATAAATAAAAGCTCCATCTTGGAACAGTTTTGCCACTTGGCCCCCATGATACTGCACTCTATTGGTTCCTGTTCTTCTAGCTACTCTGTTAAGTCACCTCTTCTGGTTCCCTCCCACTTTTCTGATGTCTTCTTCATCTCCCCGATGCTGAATGATGGAGTCCCAAGAACTGTTCTCAGTTCTCCCGTCTATCTACACCAACTATCCATCAAGATTCAGTATCCTGGCTTTAAGTACTCCATATGCTATCCACTCCCAAATTTATACCTCTGACCGAGAGCTCTCCTCCAAGTCCGGACTGAGATATCCAACCTAACTAGAGAAAGGAGTAGTGTTCTAGAGCCAATTGTTATATTTTCAGGAATTTTTCCAGCCTCTTGTTAAACACAGTCATTACTAACACTTAAATTATGCAAACTTAAAATTAAATAAATTATAGTATAAGGTAAAATTCAAAACTCATCATTTTCTAATTACTTTATTTTATTATTTTCTATGCTCTTGGTGTTATTTACATCTATTCTCTCTGTATTGTGGAAATACTATATAATGGTGTAGTATTCTTACATCTTTTCCTAACTCCACATTTAGTGACATTATGTTGGTAGCTCCAAAACCAGCCATAGTGAGAGTATCACACCACAGAAATTGGCAAAATACTACCAGAGTTTGACCTATTACTATGTTGATTGCCTATACTTAAGAAAGTGATGTAAAACATATTAATAATGCAGATTAAATTTAGACTGCATTGTATCTGTAGCTATTACACTGTAAATAACATTAAAAAATTGAGGAATTATTCTTCTAATATTGAAAAACTACTATCTGAGTCAGCAAAGCAATCATGTGTGTCATTGACTAGTGAAGTTCCAACATTAGTCTTTATTGTTTCACTTTCATCTTACTATTTGGTTTTTGTTTGTTTGTTTTTAAGTAGGCTCTACACACACTGTGGGGCTTGAACTCATGACTCTGACATCAAGAGCTACATACTCTACCGACTGAGCCAGCCAGGCACCCCCCCATCTTACCGTTAATGTGAACAAATATCAACCAATATTCACCTTGGACTATACTTCTCTTAAATTTCAATTTTTGTTTTAATTCCACTATAGTGTTATATCAGTTTCAGGTGTACATATAGTGATTCACCAATTCTATACATTACTCAGTGCTCATCATGGTAAGTGTACTCTTAATCCCTTTCACCTATTTCACCCCTTCACCCACCCACCTACTCTGGTGATCATCTGTTTGTTCTCTGTAGTTAAGAGTCTGTTTTTTGGGTTATCTCTTTTTTTTTTCCTTGTTTGTTTGTTTTGTTTTTAAATTCCACATATGAGTGAAATGATGTGATATTTGTCTTTCTCTGTGACTTATTTCACTTAGCATTACACTCTCTAGAGGTCATTGTCATTGCACATCCTTGCAAAAGGCAAGATTTCATTCTTTTTTATGGCTGAGCCTTGAAACTATACTTGTTCAGCAATTTGCAACCATTAAATGGCTACAGATACAAGTTTAGTGAAATCGTGGTGCTTGGCTGGCTCTGTCAGTAGAGCCTGTGACTCTTGATCTTGGAGTCATGAATTCAAGCCCTATGTTGGGTGTAGAGATTACTTTAAAAAAAAAAAAACAAGGTTGGCAAAAATCAAAACATTCTGTTAGAACAAATTTGGAATTTATGATAAAGAGCATTTTTTTAATTTTTAAAAATGTTTATTTATTTTTTGAGAGAGAGCAAATGGAGGCGAGCAGGGGCAGATCTGAAGAATGTTCCACCCTAATAGCAGAGAGCCCAATGTGGGGCTTGAACTCACAAACCATGACCACCAAGGCTCCCCTGTGATAGGAAATATTATATAAAGTAGTCTTCCCTCATCCAAGTTTTTGCCTTTGCATTTTCACTTATCCTGGGTCAAAGGCAGTCTAGAAAAAGGCAGTCCTCCTTTTTTTTTTTTTTAATTTTTAAAAATGTTTATTTATTTGAGAGAGAGAGACAAAGTGCCAAGTGGGAAAGTAGCAGAGAGAGAGGGAGACACAGGATCTGAAGCAGGCTCCAGGCTCTGAGCCGTCAGCACAGAGCCCAACATGGGGCTCAAAATCATGAACTGCAAGATCATGGGGCTCAAACTCATAAACCATGAGCTCATGACCTGACCTGAAGTCGGACGCTTAACTGACTGAGCCACCCAGGCACCCTAGACAGTCCTCCTTCTGATGTACCACCAAAAGGTCAATTTTTGCCTAATGCTACATCACAAATGCCTAATTGTTTACCTCACCTCCTCTCATCCTACAGGCATTTTATTTTCTCACATAATCACAAGAAGGGTGAAAAGGGGACTTCCAACTACCTGTATTTTGACCTCAGTCTGTACTTTCACACATTAAGCTCTTTTTTCCAGCTTTCTCTTTTTTAATGTTTATTTATTTCTTGAGAGGGAGATAGAGTGAGAGAGAGAGAGAGAGACAGACAGACAGACAGACAGAAAGAATCCAAAGCAGGCTCCAGGCTCTGAGCTGTCAGCACAGAGCCCGAGGCGGGACTTGAACTCATGAACCATGAGATCATGACCTGAGCCGAAGTCGAATGCTCAACCGACTGAGCCACCCAGGAACCCTTTCCAGCTTTCTCTTACTTAACTCAAGCAAAAGACTCTGTGGGCAAAGCATCCTCTGATGGGAACCCAAAATACCCCCTCAAGCAATCAGGACTGCCCTGAGCCAGCAAGACCCCATGATGATTGACCTCAAGATAATGATCAACCTGACCTTTACTGCCCACCAGCATGTACCCACCCACCATTGTCGAACATTTTCCTTATATAAACCTAGAAGTTATTTTCGGCACTTCGGAGACAGTGTTTGAGATGCTGGTCTATTGTCTTCCTGGTGTTGGCCTCACTGAAATAAATCCCTTTCCTGTTTCCCCACCACCCTTCTCTCTGCCTTTGGATTTTGTCAGCTGCCAGTGGCTGGACTTGGTCTCTTTGGGGACCCTGGAGCCACATGCTCTTGCACCCCGGTTCCCTGGTTACAAACACAGTACAAGGGGTTTGGATAGAGAGAGAAAGACCACATTCACATAACTTTTATATCGCTACAACTGTTCTATTCTATTATTTGCACTTGTTATTAATCTCTTACTGTGCCTATTTGTGAATTAAACTCTCTCAGGTATGTATAGGAGAAAACATAGCTTTATGTAGGGTTCAGTACTATGCATGGTTTCAGGTATCTACTGTGGGTCTTGGAACATATCTCACGTAGACAGGGGGAGAACTACTAAATTTTAGTATTTGTGAATCGTGTGCCATGCGCAAACTTTATAATACACTTATATGGGTGTATGCGCACATATACACACACACACACCTTTTTCCCTTGGCGCAGAAGTTGTCAAACGTTTACCAGCATACCACTGCTAGTAAGCCACTCAAATTTAACAGGTCCAAAACTGACCTCTTGATTTTCCATCCCAAACCAGTTGCCTCTGTAGGCATCTTCATTTCAGTTAACAGCAGAACTTCATTCTTCCAGTTGCTCTGGCCAAAACTTTAAAGCCACCCGTGACATTCAACAATCAGGAAACCCTTTTGCCTCTACTTTCAAAATATATTCAGGGGCGCCTGGGTGGCGCAGTCGGTTAAGCATCCGACTTCAGCCAGGTCACGATCTCGCGGTCCGTGAGTTCCAGCCCCGCGTCAGGCTCTGGGCTGATGGCTCAGAGCCTGGAGCCTGTTTCTGATTCTGTGTCTCCCTCTCTCTCTGCCCCTCCCCCGTTCATGCTCTGTCTCTCTCTGTCCCAAAAATAAATAAACGTTGAAAAAAAAAATTAAAATATATATATATATATTCAGAATCTGACTACTTTGCACTACCTCCACCGCCATCACTTTTGTGACGGCCTGCATTTTCCTTCACATCCATTATTACAAGAGCCTCCTAAATGGCCTCCTTACTTCAATACTGCTGTCAGAGCGATTCTGTTAAAACATGAATTAGAAATGCCATTCCCTTGCTTAAAACTCTTAAATAGCTTCACATCTCAGATTCCAAGCCAATGTCTTTACGATGGCTTATAAGGCCCTACAGTGTGTGCTCCCTTCCCATCCTATTACCTCCCTAATGTTATCCCCAGTTACTCCCCGCCCCCCCGGCCCCCCACTCACTCCACTGCAATTATGCTAGCCCCTTTGCTGTTCTCCCAACACATGCATGCTTCTGCCTCATGGCCTTTGTACTTGCTGTTTCCGCTATCTGGAATGTTGCTTCTTGTTTTTCCATTGTTTGCTCTCTTTCTTCAGGTCTTTGCCCAATGCCACTTTCTCAGTGAGGCCTCCTGATCATTCGAATTAAAGCTGCAATCTCCCCACCCTACCACCACATTCTCCATCCCTCTCCCCAGCTTATCACCATCTAATGTGTTATATGTATGTTTCCTATTATCAATTTTTATCATTCTTTTCCCCCTGCTAGAATGTAAGTTCAAGAATTATTGTCTTTTTTGTCTGTCTTATTAACTACTATACTCCTAGACCTTAAAATGTGTTTTGTAGATAGTAGGTTCTCAACAATTTGATGAACAAACAAAACATTAATGAGTATTCTAAATGCCCATTAAAAGCTTCTTTGAACTTTTACAGGAGATCCAGGAGGGAGTCCCTCACCCTTCTAGGTGTTCAGCTAAGAATTGTATGTGCATTTGTCAGTGCCCTTGGGTCTCCCACTTGTATAGATAGACCACTTGGGAATAGGTGTGCTCTTTCAGAAACACAAAAAAATTCATAGTGGACTGAAAATAAAATGACAGAACATACACTGATGGTTAAAATCAATAGCATCTCATATCAGATTCCAGCACAAATAATGAAAGAAAGTTTATGAAAAATGAATATTTACTGAGTAGCTAATGTATACCAGGGAGACAAAGATGATTCAGATATAGTCCAGCCTGCCCCCAAGCCACAGAAATAGACAACTGCACAATATTATCATCAGCCCACTGAGAGGAAAATGTACTAGGTACAAAGGCATCAGAGAAGAGAGAGTGATTTAGTACCACAGGGGGGTGATATCTGAACTGGGTTCCAAAGCATGAATAGGGGAGAAGGGTAGGCCCCAGAAGAGAAATTTACAACTGAGAAACATTTCACCTCTGTTTTTTGGTTTTTTTTTTTTTCTGCTTAGTAGAAATGCCTGCCTATCTGGATTTTACAGGAAACAGCTTGGCCAAGCTTGCAAAACTCTGTATGGAGCAGAATTTGAGAACTCGTGGTTATTAGGACATCCAGGGAAAGGCTGAGTGAAAGGGACAGATGGCAGGAAGGGAGATCAACATCTTTGTGGGGCAGAGTAAAGCGGGAGCCATTTAATACCAGAGAAGCATCACAGGCTCAAGGTTCCCACGGAGGTGGGGCGGAGGAGGGAGTAGGAAGGCCGGAGCACTTTATTCCTGTCTTGGCCCTTGTCTGGAGCACATTTTCTCTGGTCTTCCTCTTCTCCCGATAATGCTGTCTGCTCCGGAAGAGAGAGCCACACTGGCAGTACAGAAAGACTCCATGTTCTGAGTCTGAAGGCCTGGATTTAAGTTTCATTAACTGTGTAATCTTGTGCCCACCTTCAAACTTTGCTCACCACAGCATGGAGAGTGAAGTCCAAGCTCCTAGGCTTGGCACTCAAGACCCTTCTCCATCTGGCCCCTGATAACTGTTCCCACCTCATCTACGCTCCACCCTCTCATCCCAACAGCCAAGCAGACTCTTGTGAAGACTGTGCCCCTTCATAGACACTGCTCTCTCAGGCCAACATCTTTGCCCTCCCCTTGCCCAAACTGGAGAATTCCCATTCCTCTTTGAAGACATGGTTCTAGTGTTACCACCTACAAGAAGACTTTCCTGACTACTAGGTTAGCAACCACCTCTAGGCCTCAAAAACGCACAGTTTCCTTTACCTCAGCATCTAGAACACATGCACTCTTTCTCCTTTCTATCCACTCTCTTTGGAACAGCCAGAGGTACCTTTCTACACCTACACCATAGGACTCACCACCACTACTCTGCTTTAAACAACAACACTAACAACAACAACAACAACAACAACAAACCACCCTCATTTCTTGCCTTAAAGACCATAATCTTGACTGTGGCCTACTAGGTATTGTGTGGCCTCACCCCTACCTGCCTCACTACCTTCCCTTACTCTTTGCTCTCTCTGCTCCAACCAGACTAGCCTTCTTTGTTTCTCAATGCACCATGTTTCTCTCTCACTCAGGATCTTTGAACTTGCTTCCTTGTTTCAACCTGCCCAATTTCTACTTATTCTTCAGAATGCAGCTCAGACCTTCCTCTGGGAAGCCCTCCTAGTCTGCTTCTGCCTCTCCTACCAGGTTAGTTTAGGTGGTACTTAGCACAGCAGTAATTATAGACCTATTTATGAATTATTTAATACCTGTCTCCCCCTGGGTAGGGACCATGCTGTCTTGTTCATCACTGCACAAGAAGCATCTAAAGCAGAACCTGGCATAGACCAGGTGCTCAATAAGTGTTTGTTGAATGACTGTAGGAATGCTTAGCTCTTACCACATTACATGAAATCTCCAGTTTACCTGGTTTCTCATGAAAGTGGACGTTGGCTGCCTCCATTTCGGTCTCAAATTTTCCAGTTGGGTTTTTCATCCAGTTTGTCCCTTGGCTCAGGTGGAAGACCCTGCAGGCAAAGCATCCCTGGCTTTGGTTTGTGGGAACGCAAACTACTTTCTTGAGCCATCAGGACTGCCCTGAGCCAGCAAGACCCTGCCTGTGATGGACTCCAAGACAATGATCAATTTGACTGTCACTGCCTATCCGCATGTGGCCTCCCACTTTTGTCCTACATTTTCCTTATATAAACCTGGATGTATTTTTGCCACTTTGGAGACAGTCTTTGAGAGGCACTAGTCCATTGTCTTCCTGGTGTTGTCCTCACTGAAATAAATTCCTTTCCTGTTTCACCACCACTTGTCTTTCTGCCTTTGGATTTTGTCAGCAATGAGTGGCCAAACTTGGTCTATTTGGGACCCTTGGAACCTGGCGCTCTGTACCCTTGCATCCTGGCTACACTGTCACACCCAGCACCATGCTTGGCATTTGGTGCGGCTCAGCAATGTGGTGTTTAAATGGTGTGTCTGTCCAATGGGATGGGACCCCCAAATGTGGGGTGACGATAGGGTGGAAGCCTGTGGCACAGGCGGTGAAAGAATTTACCGGAGGCAGAACAAAGCAGCTAGAAGTTTATTGAATACACAGCAAGGGAGCGGCTGGGTGAACAGCAAACAGGCAGTGGGTGGGGTCTGTTATTTTTGTTTGCTTGTTTAAGGTTTATTTATGTATTGTGAGGAGGGGACAGACAGAGAGAGAGGGAGAGAGAGAATCCCAAACAGGCTCTATCTACACTGTCAGTGTGGAGCTCAGTATGGGGCTTGAGCTCATGAACTGTGAGAGCATGACCTGAGCCAAGATCAAGAGTTGGATGCCTGGGGCGCCTGGGTGGCGCAGTCGGTTAAGCGTCCGACTTCAGCCAGGTCACGATCTCGCGGTCCGGGAGTTCGAGCCCCGAGTCAGGCTCTGGGCTGATGGCTCGGAGCCTGGAGCCTGTTATCGATTCTGTGTCTCCCTCTCTCTCTGCCCCTCCCCCATTCATGCTCTGTCTCTCTCTGTCCCAAAAATAAATAAAAAAGGTTGAAAAAAAAATTAAAAAAAAAAAAAAAAAAGAGTTGGATGCTTAACCAACTGAACCACCCCAGCGCCCCAAGTGGGGGCTGTTTTTAAAGGGGAAAGATGAAGAGGTATGACCAGATATGGAATTCTCCCTTTTTTGGTAACTGTGCCTAGTTGTAAGTAGCCCATTGGTCAGTTAGGGCCCATGGGTATTTTGAAGTGGGTCGCCTGATGGGCCTGTCTATATTCAGCCAGGTGGTTGCTGTGGCCCTTTCTACATTCCATCCTTCAAGCCTCTTTGTCTAAAAGTGGCCTCAACAAGAACACGTTTTCTGAGTGTGGGAGACATTGTAATGTGCTGCCCAGATTTCCCGTCAGTGAAGACCTGAGACACCAGCTGCTGGGAGTGCTGTCAGTGGAAAGCCTTTAACTGTCAGCCCCTCCAGGGACAGGGTCACCTTTGTTCCTATCGCACCCTTGCCCAGATGGCCTCACATCCAAAGACAGGTGTAGCAGGGATATAAAGTCTTGGCCTGGCCATTTTCATTTATCTGGGGACTACTCTGATGGGCCGTTCTAGCTCCAGTGTCCCCATGGGATCAACCAAGACTGTCCTTGGACCTGCATGGAGCTCTGGACTTGTGCCCACTCCTGTTCCCTCCCTCCCTTCCACAGGTGTTGATCCCAGGGAGGCTCCCTCGTAAATTCCTGCACTGCAACCTCTATCTCAGAATCTGCTTCCCTGGCACCCAACCTACAACAGACCCTCTCTCCTCTCTTCCTTTTCTCTGTGTCATCTCTTGCAGGGACCGTACACATTCATTTCTCTAAAATTTGTAGGCACCATTCAGCAGACAAAGTGTTTAGATGTGATGTGAGCCAGGAGTAAACGGTCAAGAAAGAATTCTTGAGACATTTTCAGTGCAAAAAGTGCTCTTATCAAAGCACGACTCAGGACCCATGGGCAGAAAGAGCTGCACTGGGATTGTGAAGACTCACTGATTATACACTTTTTAGTTAGTGGGGGTTAGGATAGCTTAAATCTCCAAGGAATTTGGAAGTAAAGCTTTCAGGACCTTGGGGGGGGGGGGGCTGCTGCTGCTATGATAAGGTTATTTACTAGTGCCTAGTAAAACACCAGTCTGGGGACTCTTCAGATGTGTATCAGTGGGCCATATGCTCAGGAGGTAATTGCAAATACATCTCGGGGCGTGTTTACAGCTATCAGGGAAAGTAACACTATTAAGAGCAAAGCTACAGAGGTAAAGCAATAAAGGAAGTCCTTGAGAGAGCTGCGGGAGTGTTACAATTTGTAAGCCTCAAGAATTCTGCCTGGAGACTGAGAGCCGCATGAAGCCTGACATTTGTTTCTTTTTCCTCCCATCAGTTTCACCTCCATTTTTTCTATTACTCCCATTCTATATTGCCCAGGTGCGTCAGGGAGGGAGGCTAGCCCCACTGAACTAATGGAGAAGCTGAAGCCCAGAGAAGTGGCCTGACCAGCCTAAGGCCACTGAGCTAATTAAAAGTTGAACTCTCAAATCGAATTTTTCACCTCTTTCCCTACCAAGTCGCTGCATCCTGAAACAAGACGGAGCCTCACTGCAACTGGTCAGAACGGTCTCTGGTCAGACGCCTGAACCCACGACTCTGGGGTCGGAGACGGGCGCGCAGTCCAACGCTCCCACGGTGCAGATGGGGAGACTGAGGTCCAGAGCCCCGCGCTCCACCGCCAGCGGGACAGAAGGCGAGGGGGCGCGTCCTGCCTCGCCGGCCCCCTGGCACGGGTGCCGCCTCCGCCCGCCCCCCACGCTGGGTCCCCCCGCCTGATTTTGCCCTCGCAGAGCCGCCAGCTCGGGAGCGAGTCATGGTGGGTGCACTGGTGTTGGCGTGGCTGCTCCTATCGGCCGCGGCCTGCGCGCAGCGGGAGCAGGACTTCTACGACTTCAAGGCGGTCAACATCCGGGGCAAGTTGGTGTCGCTGGAGAAGTACCGCGGTTCGGTGAGTGTCCGCCGGCGGGGCCTCGGAGGCGCCCGGGCAGGGCCCGTTGCGGGAACCCCGCAGCCCGGGACCCTGCGGGTGTGGCCCCGAGGGGGTTCCGCAGCCCTGCCCTGGCTCCCACTCCCCCAGCTATTCCCCCCCGGGGTGCGGCGCCCCCAGATCCTGCGCTGAGCCTATCCCGCGACTACGTGGCACGGCCTCGGCGCGCAGTGAAACCCGAAACTCTTCCAACCTACGCCGATTTCCCTCGCAGCGACTTTGGGCAGTGGAGCCCGACCTCTCCCAGAGGCTGCTTGCCTCGGCTAGGCCTTTGTCAAGCACCGGTCGAAAGGCAACCCTAGCATCCTGCCGCCTTTGTCTCTCCCATCCCCCGTTTCCGCTCTGGAACTGGGATTGTTGCTGATACTGAGTCCAATGAGAACCCCGTGGATATGGATATGCAGTGCTGGGGTAGTTAAGATGCCCGGCGACCTTTACACAGATCATCCTTTAGAGAGGACAGGAAGGTCCAGAGGAAAGGTCATACAGCTCTAGAAAGCACAGAGCCTGGAGAGAACTACCCATCCATCTGTGGACTTCTCTAGGCAAACTCCTAAGATGGCAGCTCGGGCTGAGATACAAGAGCCATCCAGGCTAACTGCTATCTCATTACCAAGTCTCTCAGAGAGGACTCAGAGAAGAAATGTACCTGGGTGAGTCTTTGAAACAAGAGTGAGTTTTGGCAAGACCAAGAAGAGCTTTCCAGGCAAAGAGCTGTTCATACCAAGTCTCTAAAGCAAACAAACAGCAAGAAGGATGGAGGAGGAGTGGGTGGCCTTCAAGCAGATCTGCTTGAAGGAGTATAAAGCATGAGGCTGAGTGGTGGAAGATGAGGCTGATGATAGTAGGGAGGGACCGAGAGGGGCCTTGAACAGTATATTCAGAGGCCTAGATGTTACACTGTGTATAATGAAGAACACTCTGAGCCCCATTTCTCAAGATGGCCCTAGGGCCTTAATGTGGGAAAGGTGGGGAATTGGTAATGAACACATAGGTACAGCATCCAGATTTGGATGGACCACACAAAAATGTCTATCAGCATTCTTCTCCTGGGAGCGAGTCTTTAGTGAAGAAAGTACTTTCTAAACCTGAAAATGCTCAAATATGCTGATAGTCCTGGGGGCAGTATTCCTTGTCCTGATTGTCCCCCAAGGTATTGTGAATTTCAAATGAGATGACAGTGTGGAAGCTCTTGGTAGAGTGCTCCGTACCTGTGTTTGGTGGGCTCCAGCAGGAAACTCATCCAGGACTGAGGACAAAGAGCCAATAAGAGTAGGGCCCATTCCCAGTTAGGCCTTTCCTTCCTTCTAGTGCAGCTTAACAGAGAGCTCCAGGTTTAGCACTTGACTAGCTCTGCTATTCATTCATTCATTCACTCATTCATTCATTCATTCATTCATTCATTATTATTGAGTACCTACTGTACACTAAGTACTAGGCCAGTCTTTGGGACACAGTGGTGAACAAAAAAGATAAGTTTCCACTTCAATAGAGCCTATATGCAATGGAGAAGAGAGAGACAATAAACAGGAACAGAAATGAACAAGGTAATTCCTAGTACAGTGGTAATAAGTGCTAAGATGGAAATAGAACAAATTTTATTTATTTTCAGAAGTAATAAGGCACCCAGGATGTGAAGAACAGAAATCCTGGAGAAAAATGACCCAGAGAAGTGATCCCAGAATTCTGAGTGTTTTCATACTCTTGGCTACTGGTATATCCGAAAAAGCATAGGAGTGAGAAGCCAAGAAATCAATCAGAAAGAAAATGGAAAAAAGAAAAAGCAAAGAACAAAGTCACACACCTGCTAAGAGATAGAGTGAGAATTTGAACATAGGCAGTCCAGCTCCAAAGCCCAAGCTCTTAGCTGCCAGGTTTAGAGGGAAACCAGAAATAGTCCAGGGAAGCTGTAAATGATTCTGTTGAGTTAATCCAAGCTAGGACTACCACTTGGTCATTCATTCACCTGTAAATAATTACTGGCTCATTATGTATATTTTACCACTGTCTTTTAAAAATTGAAAGAGATTTATTGGCTCCCACTACATGCCTGGCACTGAGTCCAGCCCTGGAGACAAAACCATGAGCAAGATTGTATAGTTTATGCCCTGTGGCTAACTGGAAGGCAGTCATTTAGATCAGTGTTGAGTATGGATGAATGGGTGACTACCTGGGAATGTGCTTGTCTACGGTGTGAGCTTATGTACATGCAGGCCTGAGTGTAGTATGCATGCAAATAGTTTATTTGTTTCCTTGCTTCTATGTGCACGCCTGAGTCTGTATCTATGCTTTGATATGCACATATGTAAATTAACTATGTATATTTGGGTGTCTCTGTCCATCCATGCTTTGATCAGTTTAAGGAGAAACTTTTTGGTTTCAGGTATGGAACTAGAAACAGGATTTCCCTCCTTCCAAGGGTAGGCAGACGCACAAGACATAGGTTAAAAAAAGCAACTTTTAATGCTTTCACTGCCCAGGGATCCAGCAGAAAAGAAAGAGGAAGACCCCCAATTAAGGAAGGGAATTAAGGGTCCCAGTTTCTCAGCACCACAAGCAGAATACGACATGCTGACACAGATAGGGGAGGTTGTTCTAATGGCCTGTGGCCCCATAGAATGGGTCCTTCCTCATCTGGTAGAGGCAGGGTAGGGGAGTTACAGCTCAACAGTTCTCATCATCCAGCCCAGTAGTTCTCAACTGGGGGTGATTTTGCTCCCCAGGAGACATACAGCAATGTTTGGAGACATTTTTGATTGTCAAAACTAGACATCAGGGCGCCTGGGTGGCTCAGTCGGTTAAGCGTCTGACTTCAACTCAGGTCACACTCTCACGGGTCATGGGTTCGAGCCCCGCATTGGGCTGTGTACTGACAGCTCTCTCTGCCCCTCTCCTGCTCACGCTCTGTCTCTCTCTCTCTCTCTCAGAAATAAATAAACATTAAAAAAAAATTTTTTAAAGCTAGACATCTAGTGGGTAGAGGCCAGGGATGCTGCTAAACATCCTACAATGAATAGGAAAGCCCCTGCATAATAGAATTATCTGGCCCAGTGGGGTGCCTGGGTGGCTCAGTCCATTAAGCACCGACTCTTGATTTTGGCTCAATCATGATCTCATGGTTCATGAGATTGAGCCCCATCTCGGGCTCTGCACTGACAGCTGAGAGCCTGCTTGGGATTTTCTCTCTCTCTCTGCCTCTACCCCGCTTTGTGCTCTCTTGCTCTGTCTCAAAAGAAAAAAAAAAAAAAAAAAAGGAAGGAAGGAAGGAAGGAAGGAAGGAAGGAAGGAAGGAAGGAAGGAGGAAGGAAGAAAAGAATGATCGGGCCCAAAATGTCAATAGTGCTGAGGTTGAAAAAGCCTGTCTAACCTGAGCCGTTTGTGCCAGTGTATGTCCAGTGCCCCAGGCTGTCTCTGGGAGGTGGCTCTCTTTATGGAGCCAGCTAGTATAATCCCAGCTCTTCCAAAAAAGTGGGCAAAGAGATAGGGCTGGGCTCCACAGACACAGGGTAAGATTTAAGAATTCTTTAACAATGTATACAGCATTGGTGCCAAAATCCTACTTGCTGTATTGTGAGCAATTGTATTTATCAGCCAGCTTTGTATGTATCACCTAAAGGCTATAAATAAATGCATTTATTATAAGGTGGTAAGACGTTTAAGGAATAGTCTAGTGACTCAAGAAAGTGGTATTTGTGTGCTGGAGGGAAGAGGCGCAGAAAGGGATTGCCATGGGGTCCTTTTATGAAGAAAACCTACGTCTGTCTCTATATCCATGTGATTGTGTATGTGTGTACATTTACTTATTCATTTAGCACTTTCTGAGACCTGAAGAGGACATGGCTCCTGCCTTCAACGGGTTCACAGTGGGTTTCTTAGAAGGGTTTATTACTCATGTAAAGTGATGAGTGCCAGTTGACTGAACCAGAAATTGAACCCAGGTCTGCCTTTCCATTCCCCCACATTACCTCCTTTTTTGTTTTAATTTTATTTTTTAAGTTTTTTTTAATTTTTTTAAATTTATTTATTTTTTTATTTTAGAGAGAGAGCATGCCAGCAGGGGAGAAAGGCTGAGGGGAAGAGAGAGAGAGAGAATCTTAAGCAGGCTCCATATGCTCAGCGCAGAGCCCGACATGGGGCTCGATCTCACGATCATCAGATCATGACCTAAGCCAAAATGAAGAGTTAGATGCTTAACAAACTGAGCCACCCAGGTGCCCCCACATTACCTCCTGATGTGAGCTCACCAGTGTGTGTGCCTCTCTGTGTAAATGTGTTGTGTGTGTTTGTGGGCATGTGTGATGTGTGCTAATATATTTTTGTATCATGGGGCATATGCATCCCCATTTATGTATATTGTATGCTTATTCTCATGGATGTTCATGTATGTGTATGCACACATATCTGCAAGCCCCTGAATGTTTGATTTCATTTGTGCCTATGTGCATGTGTTTGTGTGTTTGTGAGAGCATTGCACATTTACATATGTATACATTGTGCTCTTGCTTGAATATATGAGAAAGCATTAATTTTTGGGGGGTGGTCACCGTGTGGGCACGTCTGGCATGTGAAAGTGCATGACTCTTCACTGGGCTGTGTATGTATCTGGGTTTTGTTTTTGCCACCCAGGTGTCCCTGGTAGTGAACGTGGCTAGTGAGTGCGGCTTCACAGACCAGCACTACAGAGCCTTGCAGCAGCTGCAGCGGGACCTGGGGCCCCATCACTTCAATGTGCTTGCCTTCCCCTGCAACCAGTTTGGCCAGCAGGAGCCCGATAGCAACAAGGAGATCGAGAGCTTCGCCCGCCGCACCTATGGTGTCTCTTTCCCCATGTTTAGCAAGGTCGCAGTTACTGGCACTGGTGCCCACCCTGCCTTCAAGTACCTGATCCGTGAGTCCTGATCTGTTCCCTTACTTTCCCTCAGCTGGCTGAGGTCATGGCTCCCTGGGCAGCAGAAACTACTTGCTGATTGGGTGACCTGGGGCCCCTTCCAGACTCCTGCATATAGGTTCATGGTCTGTTCGAGCACTCATCTTTGAGGATGAACAGAGAGGTATTCCTGCCTGAGGATACCTCTACCCCTGCTGCCTTGAAGTTCCCCCTCAGGGGCACTCTAGCAGACTTCTCTGAGGTCCTGTTTTCATACACAGGGATTTTAAAAGGAGACTGAGGCCCTCAGATTTAGTCTATGTGAATTAGTCGAGCTTATGGATTTCGGATGGAGACACCAAGGGCAGACAGAGGATGCCACATGTCTGGAGAAGGCTGACCAAGATGGCTGACAGGTTATCTCCTGTCCTGAGTTAGGGGCAAAGTCCATATACCATGGAGGGAAACCTTCAGAGCAAAAATTCCAGATCTTAATATTTCAGAAATAGGTCCCCTCTGCATCCCCAGAAGCTTCAGAACTACAAAATGAGGTCATGGGTCAAGCTTATCATTATGGTCCTGTTTCCTTCCTTGGGCCTTTCTCTTCCTTTGGAGGCTCCATTTTTGCCATCTATGCTGTATATCTGATTGCCTTCACATCCCTCACTACCACCCCCCACCCATTTACCTGGAGGAGTAAATGAAAACAGTGTAGCAAACAAAAAATCCCTTACTGATGCAGATTTGAATTTTGCCCTATGGGTCAATCCTAATATTTGCTTTTTTCCCCTGTGTGTTTTTATTAGTACCTTTCCAGTTCCCATAGTTATAGATCAAACCTAACTGTGCTTTAGAAGCAACTGGGAACTCTTAAAAGTGGTTTAGTCCAAGACCTACTGAAGCAGGGCCCAAGAATTTATTTAAGTACCTCCCCCCACCCCCACAACCAAGATTCAGATGCAACCAGTCCACAGACTGGTTGGAAACCACAGACTGGTTTGGAAACCATTAAGATTTCCTTAGAGAATAGGCTGTAGACTATTTAGTAGTTTGAGATCATTAAGAAAGGAGGATCTGATACTACTTTATCAAGTACTTCACAGAATCCTAAAGCAGTAGTTCTCAACCTTGGGGCCATATTGGCATCTCCTAGAGAGCTTTTACAAAAATACTGATGCCTGGGGGCGTCTGGGTGGCTGAGTCAGTTAAGCATCTGACCCTTGGTTTGGGCTTAGGTCATGATCTCACAGTTCATGGGATCAAGCCCTGTATTGGGCTCTGCACTGACAGCATGGAGCCTGCTTGGGATTCTCTCCCTGTCTGCCCCTCTCCCACTTGCACTCTCTCTCAAAATAAATAAATAAACTTAAAAAAAATTACTGATTCCTAAGACTTACCACCAGAGATTCTGATTTAAGTAGTCTGGGGTGTGGCCTGGGCATCAGGATTTTAAAAAGCTCTCTAGTTAATTTTAAATAATGGAACAACTGCTTCAAGGGAAGGATGGACACCAATAATGGAATTCCAGGAGAGTGGACACAGGGAAGCACATTTTGCTTTCCTTCTTCCTTTTTCTCTAGAGACTTCTGGGAAGGAGCCCACCTGGAACTTCTGGAAGTACCTAGTGGCCCCAGATGGAAAGGTAGTAGGGGCTTGGGACCCAACTGTGTCGGTGGAGGAAATCAGGCCCCAGATCACAGCACTCGTGAGGAAGCTCATCCTGAAGAAGCGAGAAGACTTATAACCACTTTCTCTCCTCTCCCACTGTCCCATTCCCCCCACCCTACACCTTGGATGGTGACCAAAGCAAACTCAGTCGTGCTCAATGGTGCTCGGAGGGAGGGCCTATGGACTCTCCTTCCTCCACTTTTATCCCATGTACCCTATCCTTCCTATGAGGGAAAAATCTGGTATTTTGTATTTGAGTCTTAGAACAACCTTTAGGAACTCCTGGCCAGTGAGAGCTCTTGACCAATGAATCACCAGCCAATAAGCACCTCTAGCCCATGAAAACATGTGGCAAATAGAAGTATATCAAGCAATAATCTGCTGCCTATTAAGAACTCTATAAGATGGGACCAATTCCTACCTCACAGGGCTGTTGTGAGGATGAGGATGAACAACCTATGAAAGGTGCCTAGGGCAGTGCCAGCTCACTAGGAGCATTCAATAAATGTTTTTTGCATATGAACCAAAAAATAACTTGTAATCAATAAAAACTTGCACCCAACATGAATTTCCAGCCATTGAGAATCCAGGCCAAAGATTTATTTGTTGTTGTAGTTGTTTTCCTCTGTATTATTTTTTTAATTGAAAAAGTAATCCAAATAGATTGTAAAATAATACAGGATGATAATAAATAAAAATAGAAGTATCTGGGCACCTGGGTGGCTCAGTCCGTTAAGCGTCCAACTTCAGCTCAGGTCATAGTCTCATAGTTCGTGAGTTCAAGCCCCACATCAGGCTCTGTGCTGACAGCTCAGCCTGGAGCCTGCTTCCGATTCTGTGTCTCCTTCTTTCTCTGCCCCTCCCCTACTCACACTTTGTCTCTCTCTCTCAAAAATAAATAAACATTTTAAAAATTTTTTAAAAATGAAAGTATCTCCCTCGTTTTCTATATCTCACTCCCTGGAGGTAAGTAAACACTGTTAGGAATCTGGTACAAAGACTTCCTAATTTTTTTTTTTTATCAAGCCAATCATTGCCCAGTAAGAATGCACTGACCAAAAGTACACTACAATAACAAATAGGCAAAAGATATGAAGAGATCATTCACAGAATAATGTATATGGATAATAAGGATATGAAAAGATGCTCAGCCTCATTAAAATTGGAAAGATTTTTTAAATGATAATACTCATAGTTGGTAAGGATGTAGGGAAATGGGCATTCATAGTAACTGTTGGTGGGACAATGAACTGACATAAGTTTTTGGATGGTGATTTGGCAGTATCTTTTAATTTTTTTTTTTTTTTTTTTACTGTTTACTTATAATTTGAGAGAGAGAGAAAGACAGAGTGCGAGTTGGGAGAGGGCAGAGAGAGGGAGACACAGAATCTGAAGGAGGTTCCAGGCTCTGAGCTGTCAGCACAGAGCCCGACGCGGGGCTCGAACTCACGAGCCGTGAGATCATGACCTGAGCTGAAGTCAGATGCTCAACTGAGCCACCCAGGTGCCCCGGCAGTGTCTTTTAAAACAAAATGCTCATGCCCATTGATCCATCATTTCTCATTCTAGAAGTCTCCCCAACTGTGCAAATATATATGTACAATAATATGTATGTTTACTGTTCAGACAGTAAAAACAGTAAAAACTGTTCAAACAGTGAAAATTGGATGCACCTCTATGTCCATCAATATGATCTGATAATAAATTAGTGTACAAATCCAAATAGTTCACTAATACAGTTCTCAATATGAATGAATTAGATTTTTGTCTTAAAATATTTTTAAGATATCTCTACACCCAACGTGGGGCTCAATCTTACAACCCTGAGATCAAGAGTCACATGCTCTACCCACTGAGCCAGCCAGGTGCCCCAAAATGAATGAATCAGAATTCTATATACTACCATAATAAGTTTTTGAAAAGCAAAAAAAGGGCAAGTCGTAAAACAGAATGAATACACGTGCACACACACACACACACACACACACACACACACAAGCCAGTAGAGGGGCACCTAGCTGGCCCAGTCAGTAGCATGCAACTCTTAATCTCGGGATTGTAAATTCAAGACCCATATTGGGTGCAGAGATTACTTAAAAAATAAAATCTTTTAAAAAATCCACTGTAAGCAAGCATAATATTTTTATCAAAAATTTCAATGTTAAGTAAGAGGGAGAGAGGGAGGGAGGAATATAGACCAAACTATTAATGGTGGTTGTCAATGAGCGAGTCAGGGCAAAGAGGGCATAATAGGAGTCCTTCACTGTGTCAAGTATTTGTTAAGTATTTTTGTAATGTTTGAATTTTGTATATAAAATATGTATTTCGCTTTTATATAAATATCAAAAGAGGCAGCTAAAAACTGAGGTGATGAGCAAAGTCACCGATCAGTAATTCATTGGCTAATAAGAATTTCATGTCCACTTCTCCCAAGGTCACTCTTCTAGAAGGGAGACTCAGATTCAAGTCCTGGCTATGTCCCTGACTCATAGACTGAGCAAATTGTTCCCTCTCTGCTGTCTTCCATTTTGCCACTGGACAATGAAAGGGTTGAACTGTGCTTACAGTTTTTGCAGTGTCCCTTAACGGTCCTTCTCAAAAGTTACCCAGAATAAAAGAAGGCTCTCTGTAAGCCGACCACAAGTCCCTCTATCGTGGCCTCCAAGCCTGCCTTTACACAACACACCCTGCTCCAAGTTCCAGATCTGCATATGCCGTGCACATACACACACGCAACGAAATGCAGCAATCAAAGAAATGTTTGTGATGGACACCTCAGAACCACATTCTCTTCTCTGCCCCTTCCCCATGGGCTCGCTCTCTCTCTCTCTCTCTCTCTCTCTCTCAAAAATAAACATTGGGGCACCTGGGTGCCCCTTTTCCATGCTCGCTCTCTCTCATCTGATTGTTGGTTTCAGCTTAGGTCATGATCTTGCAGTTCGTGGGTTCAAGCCCCACATCAGGCTCCACACTGTTGGCGTGGAGCCTGCTAAGGATTCTCTCTCACTCCCTCTCTCTCTGTCCCTTCCCCACTCGCTTTCTCTCTCAACATAAATAAGTATACTTAAAAAAATTTTTTTTTAATGTTTATTTATTTTTGAGACAGAGACAGACAGAGCATGAACAGGGGAGGGTCAGAGAGAGAAGGAGGCACAGAATCTGAAACAGGCTCCAGGCTCTGAGCTGTCAGCACAGAGCCCGACGCGGGGCTCAAACTCACGGACTGTGAGAGCTGAGCCAAAGTCAGCCGCTTAACCGACTGAGCCACCCAGGCACCCCAAAAAAAATTTTTTTAAAGAGTTGCACACTCCACTGACTGAGCCAGCCAGTTGCCCCCAGAACGACATTTTCAGTGGATGTCTCTCTGGCTTATCCTGCTTAGCCTCTTAGCCACATCTGACACACTGATGACTACACTCTTCTCCCTGACACATTCTCTGCTTTCATGCCACTATCTTCTCTTGATTCCACCCCAATCTCTTTGAGTGCTTTTACCTTTCAGTATCTGTTAATGTCTCTTCCCCCTGCCCACTCCTTTGCTACTGGTCTTCTTCGGAGTAATAGGCTGGTCCTTTTTCTCACACCATGTACTCTTCTGCAGCCACCTCATTGTTTCTCATGGTTTTGACCACCACCCATGCTCTCTTGACACCCAAATCTCTACCTGGCATCTACACTGGATAGATATTATTCACCTATTATTCACTTGCCTACTGGGCATGTCTACAAACGTTTCAGTTCAACATGTCCGGAACTAAACTCATCATCTCTCCTGGACACACCTCTCTCCCTTCCACTCAGCCTTCACAAATCCCCAAAGCCTTTACATTCACACACCACTCGCTCACTATAGTATTATTGTTTAAGTGACTGCCCTCCCTTCTCTCCCTAGCACAGTGCCTGGCTCTTAGTATTACATTTAATTATAAGGTAAGCATTTTGAGCACCAGCTCTGTGCTGTCAGTTTCCCCCAGAAATTTAGAGTCCAGCTGAGGATTTTGTAGTCCCAATTAGACCTTCATTCCTAGGCTTTATCAGCTCTCTGCTGTCCCCACGTCCCCTCGAATGTGCAAGAGTCCCAGAGGAAAAAAAATCTCACTTTAAATCCTTATCAACTGTTACCTTAATCGTCATTGACTAACCGGTATCTGCTAACAACTTAGTTTTAAATTAATCCCTTGGTAAATCAGCTAATACTTGAGTAGTTAATATTTGATTTTCTACTTACACTTTAGTTATCTTCTAACTCTTTATAAGCATTATACTTTATCAGGTTTTATCTTAGCACTTAGTGGTTTAGCTATTTGCCAAGCCTTAATTATTAATCAATACTTAGTTGGCATTTGACAATGTCTAGAGACATTTTTTGTTGTCACAACTAGGGGATGGGTACTATGGGCATCTAGTGGGTAGAACCCATGGATGCTGCTGAACATCTATACTGCACAGAACTGTCCATCACAACAAAGAATTATCTCAAAATGTCAATAGGTTAATAAATCCTGGTCTGGAGTATTGCAGAGCAGGAGTCACAATCCCAGCTCTGCTGCTTAGCAGCTGGGTGACTCGTGAACAAAGTACTATACCTTTCTGGGCCTCAGTGTCTCCCTCTGGGATATGGGGGATATTAATAGCATTTAATGCATAAGCCTATTATGATGATAAATGCTAATACACCCACAAACCACTGAAGTACCTGATACATAGTAAATATTCAGTAAATGATAGTTCTTGTGGTTATTTAAATTTATTGTCTCCATTTAAAAAAACAGGAAATTGAGGCTCAGAGATGGGAACAGACTTGGCCAAGGTTAACAGAAAAGGCAGTTCCAGTCATAGGGTTGACAAATGTCACTAAGAATCTTCTGTAAATAAATGCTGAAGTTTTCTTGTGTGTGGACCTAACACAAGACACAATCCTTGTTCTCAGCAAAGTGGAAGGAAGGGGAGAACTAACCTTTCCCAAGTGCTCATGTACCTCTATCTCATTCCTATGAGGTCAGTATTTTGACTTCCATTTTACAGATGAGGCTAAGTAAGAAGTCCAAATTCTCCCAGGAAGTCAATTGCCAAGTATTGATAGGCTGATCCGGTACCAAAGTCCTTGCCTTTCCCTAGTCTCTGTTTCCTGGACTCTAATGACACTCCAGCTAGGATGGAGAGGGAGCAGTTAGGATTAGAGACATGATCCTAGAAGAAGGCAAGACATTCACTCCAGGGTGCACAAATCTTAGAGTAAATTCCAGGAGTGGCTGATCTCAGGCTGAAAAAGAATTGTGCACATGAAAAATGCTTACTAACACGTGAAGAGCTGGACTCATGTTGAGACCAGAGAAGGAGGTAGGCAAAGGCAGTGTTTCCTTGAGTTTTGGGGATTAACAGACCTGGGACAAATCCCAGCGGGGCAAATACCAGGTTGGGATTTGAACTACTCAGGTGAGTAGTTTAACTTCTCTGAGGCTTGATAGATATATTGTCTACATATTTATATATAAAAAACCCATACTTCAGAATGACTTGTTCAGTTATTAATTCCTCCCTTGAGGTACAGTTGACCCTTATGGCCATGCAGATTTTTTTTTTTTAATTTTTTTTTTCAACGTTTGTTTATTTTTGGGACAGAGAGAGACAGAGCATGAATGGGGGAGGGGCAGAGAGAGAGGGAGACACAGAATCGGAAACAGGCTCCAGGCTCCGAGCCATCAGCCCAGAGCCCGACGCGGGGCTCGAACTCATGGACTGCGAGATCGTGACCTGGCTGAAGTCGGACGCTTAACCGACTGCGCCACCCAGGTGCCCCAAGGCCATGCAGGTTTTAAAGATATGCAACAGAAGGGACAGGTGGGAGTTGAAATCTGGCCTGAACTCTAATTACCCAGCCTTACCTTTGGCATGGAGCTACATCAGGCCACGGGAAAGGTCACTTTTTTCCTAATATGCACAAAGGAACAAAGGCAGTGCAAAGCAGCAGTCCTGCCTTCTAGAAGACCCTAAGCCAACTGCAGTGAAACTAGGGCTGAAGCAGGCACTACCTCCGTCATAGAGGAGCTTGTGGTCTGAAGCTGTAATTGCCAAGTGAGATGATGACACATGGAAGGTGCTCAATGAATGGTACATATATAGTCAGGACAACAGATACTGCAGAAAAGTACAATGTCCTGAGAGCTGGCCACAGAAAGGCGTCTAGCAGAAGGGGTTATTTCAAGCCTGGCCTTGAAAGGTGGAGAGGATTTAGATAAGTACAAGGGGGGGAACTACATGAGCAAAAACTTGGGAGAGGGGGTTCCTTTCCCAGGTCAGACTGGTTAAATCGGAAGCTTCCTGTAGGAAAGAAGAGGCAGGTATAGTTGAAGAGACAGGGAGAGTTCAGATTTTAGAGGTTCTGGAATCACTGGGACAACTCAACAGATCAAGTGAAGCCTTCAGAAAATCTGTTAATCCAATGGGAGAAAGGATAATCTTTTCAAGGGATGAGTGAAAAAAAAAAAAAAAAAACAGGTTCCAGAAGAATACATGCAGTATGATTTTTATTTAAAGTTTTATCCCAAGTAAAGCAACTCCCTACAATTTCTCAAAGATCCATACTTATGTGATAAATGCATGAAGAAGAGCATGGGAATGATAAACACTAAATTCAGGAGAGCAGTTATCTGGGGGAGGAGAGGGCAGGCAGGAAGGAGTACACAGGGGGCTTCAAACAGGACTGATCAATGTTTGTATTTCTTAAGCTGAGTGGAGGGTACATGGGTGGTCCTTCTACTATCCTTTATGTTGTTTAATGTGTCTTAACAAAAACTCTACACCTGGAGTCAGGAAAGAGTTTGGCTGGTATCAGGAGCTCTGAGCCTAGGTCCCAATTTGTCCCTGGATGTCATTTGTCCCTGGATGTCATCAAGGTGTTCCACTGTGGTAAAGTCACTTCTCTCAGGATGAGACACAAGAGCATCATTATGGACAGGAAAGGAAGGATTCGTACTGGGCATCAACGGGGAGGCCCTGAGAGGAACTGGCACTTAGAGGGAAATAATGCACCTGTGCCTCCTTCCTTTGCTTCTCCAGCTGCAGTGAACTGCAAGCTGACCCCAGAGCTCGGTGGGTGCCCGAAGGTGAGGATGGGGGTGTGTAGGGGATGGGTTCAGGGTGGGCACAGCTGCAGGAAGCAGGGCAAGGGGAGAGGGGTGCTCGGCGGTGTCGAGTGCAGACACTGCCCGCGGGGCCCACACGCGGCTGAGCCCAGCAGTGAATACTCAACCTCAGGTTGCACACGGGCTGTCAGCCGCTGCTGACTGAGGTCACCACACTGCGTGGCCCACCCCAGCGAGGGGCCATTTCTTTCTAGAGCCTCTCTGAGGGGACTGGGTTCCTGGAGCAAGGGTGCTGAGGTCTAGGGGCACTGCTTTGAGAGCCACGCAGGAGAGGCTTCCAGTTATGGCTCCCTGGGTGCCAGGGGACACACGCTTCCATCTCCAGTAATATAAACTACTGCCCTAATGTAATGCACAGGCAAAAAGTGACCGACCTAAGGTCACACTGCAGGTGACTGGAACTCACTCCTTGCATATAGTTGGGCAAGCTACTTAACCTGTTTGGGTCCAAGGTGTGGTGTGTGTGTCTGTGTATCTGGAAGACACCATACCAAAGTATTTGTTTTGTGTGATGAGATTATGGGTGATTTTGATTGTTTCCTTTAACTTACTATAATTTCTAGTTTGTTGTTTTATAATGAATATGTATATATTTTGTTATTTAAAACCGGGAGAGTAATAGTACACAGGGTTGTTGGGAAGGTTAAAGGAGAGGATGAAAAGCACAGAACACAAACTCTAGATTACAGTGTTTTCTCCATTAATGTGAATTCTCCCTGCTCACCCTTCCCTCCTATACTTTCTTTCCCTTGTGGTATTGGAGACTCTGGTCCCCAGACCTCAGCTGGGGAGGAAGGAATTGATGGAAGGAGTCACACTGGCTGTGTGACTTTGGGTAAATCACTTAACCTCCCTGAGTTTCTTACTTTGCAAAATGGGAAGAATAACACTGATCTCAAAGGAAGTTTTCAAGGACTGTATGACATACAAGATGGAAAACTTCCTGATACTTAGTAGGTCTACAATAAGTGCCTGCAAGAAGAATAAGCATTACAGTAGGAGGTAGGCCAGAAAAACTAAAGGATTTTAGCATATGGTCCACAGAGCCCAGGGGGTCCGCGGTTAGAGTTCAGGGCGGGGTGGGGGGGTGGGGGGTAGTCTATGAACCTGGAATGAAAAAAAATTACATCCTGTTTTCACTAACCTCTAACTGGAATTTAGCATTTCTTTCTGTCATGCAGGTAAGGAACAAGCCACAGTACTATTTATCAGTACCTGTGACTTTGTCACCAATAGAAATCCTAGATAGTTTTGTATTGCATTGCAGTAGCAATATCTTGAAATACTATTTACACTCATTCACCACCTCAAAATTACAATAGTTAATAGACCAATCTCTAGATCTTGCTTTTTAATGTTTAAAAAAGACACAAAATAAATATTTCGATAATGATCCTATATAACTAGTATTCTTGTTATCCTAAGTAATTTACTCTTTGTAGTTAAAAATATTCTTCCAAGGGGGCGCCTGGGTGGCTCAGTCGGTTAAGCATCCGACTTCAGCTCAGGTCACGATCTCGCGGTCTGTGAGTTCGAGCCCCGCATCGGGCTCTGGGCTGATGGCTCAGAGCCTGGAGCCTGTTTCAGATTCTGTGTCTCCCTCTCTCTCTGCCCCTCCCCTGTTCATGCTCTGTCTCTCTCTGTCTCAAAAATAAATAAAAACATTAAGAAAAAAAAGAATATTAAAAAAAATATATTCTTCCAGGAGCGCCTGGGTGGCTCAGTCGGTTGGGTGTCCAACTTCCACTCAGGTCACAATCTCACAGTTTGTGAGTTCGAGCCCTTTGTCGGGCTCTGTGCTGACAGTTCAGAGCCTGGAGCTTGCTTCGGATTCTGTGTCTCCCTCTCTCTCTGACCCTCCCCAGCTCACACTCTGTCTCTTTCTCTCCCTCAAAAAGAAATAAACGTTAAAAAAAATTTTTTTTAATAGTCTTCTGAATGGGGGGGGGGGGGTCTATAAGTCTTCATCAGACCACTAAAGGAACCCTTGGATAAACAGACACGTTTATCATGTTTATCAATGCCTGGGCCATTGACAGCTGTGTGACATTGGGTTTGTTATTTCTCAGGGGCACAATCATCCCTGCTTGGCTCATCCCACAGGGTTGTTGGGAGGAACAAATTAATTCTTGGCTGGAAAAGTTTTCTGGAAACTGTTGGCAGCTTCACAATTTTCCCAAAAGTCAGAGTACAGTCCTTTTTACCTTTCAGTTAAACCTCTCTCCTTTCCACGGGATTCCACTCCACCCCCTTTACTTTCCATCTGATAAATAAAGAGGTCAAAGTGCACCTTCATTAGGGTATGCCATCCAGCTCCCAGTTTGCAGAGATCCATAGCTCAGTGGAAATGTTTTCTGGGGGATAATAACGATTCCCTCCAGTTTTCACATTTGACCTTATAGTGACCCTTGAGGACACTACCCCTTCCAAAATTATTCTTCTGTCCTTCAGATGGTGACCCCTCTGTGGCCATGGTCCCTACATTTCCCCTTTCACTGCTCTGTCCTATGATCATCTGTGTGACTCCCCCACCATACTGTGTGTTTCTCAAGGGCAGACCCAGATCTGACCCCCTCAGGGACTCCAGTGTTCAGGTCAAAAGCATGGCACACAGGGGCACCTGGGTGGCTTAGCCGGTTAAGCATCCGACTTCAGCTCAGGTCATGATCTTGTGGTTCGTGGGTTTGAGCCCCGCATTGGGCTCTGTGCTGACAGTTCAGAGCCTGGAACCTGCTTCAGATTCTGTGTCGCCCTCTCTCTCTGGCACTCCCCCACTTGCCCTCTGTCTCTCTCCCTCTCAAAAATAAATAAACATTAAAAAGCATGGCACACATTAGCGTCTTAGAAGCTGGCCTAGATGAAGAAAGGTGACCTGAAACACAGAAAAACCAGGGAAGGAGTAGAGCTAGGGCTTGAACCCAGGTCACCTGATGCCCATGATATATCCCCCATATACCCAAAGCAAGGGATGGAGGAACTGAGGAGTTTCAAGGCATCACAATAACTATTTCCTCCTCTACCCACTCCTGTGAAAAATGAAAAGAGCTAAAGATCTTGTAATCTTGAGTTAGCCCCTGCCCATCTGTCCAGTGGGAGGTGTCACATTCAGTGGCTTTCAAGCCTTTTTGACCTGATTCAAAGTAAGAAATGCATTTTACATTGTGATCTGGTCCATAATGCATACATACATATGTAACTGAAAAAGACATTTTATGAAAGAACACTTAGTTTTACTATCTGCAGTGCACTTTTTCTATTCTGTTCAATTATTATTATTATTTAAACCTTGCTGTAACTCAGTAACTGGTTACATGCCCCACAAGTCTTTTTCAACCCCAATACCCCATGTCTAGCTGAATGGGCATGATTCCCATATAAAATAGGACAGCTAAAGCTCAGGAATCTCTAGTCCTGGATCAGTGTGATTGGGCAAAGCTGTGTAACTCTCAGTGCCTCAGTTTCCCCAGTGTACCCTGAGAGGACAGACAGGCAATTCCTAAGGGCCACATATGGTTCCTTCAGTCTGTGGTTCCCTGATCCTAGTGAGAATGCTGCTCTTGTAATCTATAAATAACTTCTGAGAGTAGAAAGGTGTGTTGGCTTTGCTTCCTGGCAGGGGCGGGGGTGGGAGGGTTGGGGGGGGTGGAATTATAATTTGGGACATTGTGTAGCTCCCCTGTCCTAGGCCAGTATTGCAGGGAGTCTGATCAGGGTGTGAACAAGTCAGTACATAAATTAGCTGCTCAAGGAAGGCAGAGACAGGCAAGGAAGTCAGAGGATGAAGATATTTAAAAGTCCACTGGAGGGGCACCTGGGTGGCTCAGTTGGTTAAGTGTTGGACTTTGGCTCAGGTCATAAATCTCGTGCTTCATGGATTCCAGCCCCAGGTCGGGTTCTGTGCTGACAGTATGGGGCCTGGAGCCTGCTTTGGGTTCTGTGTCTCCCTCTCTCTCTGCTCCTCCCCTGCTCGCTCTGTCTCTCTCTCTCAAAAATGAATAAACCAAAATGAATTTTTTTTTTTTAAGTCCACTGGAAACGAGGCACACTGGAAAAGAACAAGGGCTTGGGGACTAGACAGACCCAGGTTAAAATCTCAGGGTTTGAGGACCGGGGGAAACGACCTCTCTGGCGCTTAGCTCTCATTTATAAAATGGGTTTGAAAATCTCTGGCCCTCTGGGTTGGTGTGACGGTTAAATATCCCATACTGACGCTACTGAGGGGTCGCGGAGGCGCGCACTAGCCTGGAACTGCCCTGAAACTGCCGGCGTCGAGCACGGTGCCCAGCACCAGGCGGGTGCCCAAGCGCCAAGTGTGGAATCCACGGCGGTGGCTTCCATGCCCACCCTGCCACCCTGGACTTGTGTTGTCTGAGCACCCAGCACCCCCGTGCATAACCTGGGAACGCAGCAGGGAGGGTAGGGGAAGTGCGGGCACAGACCCGCGCCCAGGAGGCTCCCCCGGGCTGCTCCCACCTCCCGGTTCCGCCGGTCGCCCTCCCATCCGGCCCCCCCAACTCCCGCCCCGCGCTCGCGCTCGGGCTCCGGGTCCCGCCCCGCTTCCAGCAGCTCTCCACTCCCACCGCTCCTCCGCCCTCCTCCTCCCTCTCCTCTTCCTCCTCCACGCCCCCTCCCGCTGCGCCCGTCCGCGTACCTGGCTGCCTCTCTGGGTCCTCGGGGAGTCAAGAGCTCTAACCGCTGCGTTTCCGCGCCTCTCGCCGCGTCTCTCCCTGTCTCGCTGCTTCTCTCCGCTTCTTTCTCCCTCAGTCTCGGTCTTTCTCAGGCTCGGTGCTGTCTCCGTTCGTCCCTCGCCCAGCCGTCTGGTGGCCCGAGGTGGCAGCGGGCCCGGCGCGGGGCGCGATGAGCGGCGCCTGCACGAGCTACGTGAGCGCCGAGCAGGAGGTGGTGCGTGGCTTCAGCTGCCCGCGGCCGGGGGGCGAGGCGGCCGCCGTCTTCTGCTGCGGCTTCCGCGACCACAAGTACTGCTGCGACGACCCGCACAGCTTCTTTCCCTACGAGCACAGCTACATGTGGTGGCTCAGGTACCGGCCGGCCGTGGCCCTAACCCCAGCTAGAACCCCACTCCAGCCCTAGCCCGTTCGCCGCACCCTCGGCCCAGCGCGGGCTAAACCCTGAGCCCTCACCCAAATGCCCACCCCGACATCAGCATGGACCCCACCGGCCCTTTAGCCCTTCAGGCCCAATCCTGACCTTTGCTCTCATCCAACTCCCTCAGCAACCTCTTCCTCCATTCAGATCTAAGCTTGAACCTCACCCCAACTCCATCCCTACTCCCAACGTCATACTCCACCACCCTCAAACCAGCCCCAGATTACATACCAACCCTCTTCCTGACACCACACTCTCTTCTCCCACAATCACTGGAAACCCAAACTCCACCCTCATTCAAATGCAAACCAGGGTCCCCATCCTAACATCAGCTCAACATCATCCCTGACTTTACCCACTGCGAAATACTGATCACCAGACCCAACCTCCCCCTGAATCCTCCAGGCAACCCACCTCAGCTCTTCTTCCCAGCCCTGACTCCAAACATGGTCCAGCCCTACACCCAGACCTCAGCCCCAAGTCCTACTCCTCATCTCATACTATATCCCTAGTCAATCCCAGCCCAGTCCAGGTTCAATTCTTTCTTCCCCCTCATATTTACTTATTCTTTCAGCTACCCCTTACTGAGCACTTAGTTGTGCCAGGCCCTGGAGTGGGTACTGGGGATGTACTCCACTCCCGAGCTAAAGCAGAAGACCAAGGGATTAGAGATGCCTCCAAGTTCATCAGTGGCACAATGCTACAGCAGAAGCCAGCTCAGGCTATATTAATAGAAGTGTAATTTGGGTGGATCCCCACTCGTAGGACCTTAGTTTCCCTGCCTGTTCAGGGGAGGGGGTGGGTAGGACAGCACTGACATTCCTGGAGCCTAAGTGTGGTGCTGAGAGGGCAACGGGTCTCAGTGTCTCTCTGTCTCTAAAGGCCTCACCCAGAAAATAGGACGTGATCCTGAGCCTGCTCTGGAAAACAGACATCAGCAAAAATGGCGTGGGCCATCTCAGTAGATAGTGATTTTTTCTGTTCCTGCAGGTATGTGACCGGAGGCTGCATACCCTCTGGGTGGGAAAGGACAGTCTGCTGCAGAACCCATTCTGAGCCTCTGTCTTTGCATCTATCAAATGAAGAGCATGATAAATGATTGCCCCAATTTCTGACTTGGACCAAATGAGATAGAGGTGAAATCAACTTGGCATATGCCACTGACAATTACAGATACCACTTTTTGTAGACTGATTAATCTGTAATTCTGAAACCATTTTCAGATGGCCAAGTTTTCTGATCCTGCACATTTGGCTGCTGTCTGTAACCTGAGGAATTATACTAATTTATTCTCTATTCCCCCATATATTCATTCATTCCTTATAGCCTTTGCTTTGTGCCTGGTGCAATGCTAGGCAATAGTGACACAGAAATCAATTATTCCCTGCCCCCGAGGAGCTCATAGTCCATTCAGAGAGATATGTCATGCACCTAGAGTATAACAATGGAGGATTTGCTGAAGACTGAGTGTACTTAGCACTGAGCTGGGTGCTGAAATATGTCAGTGCTGACCTCCCTTGGAGGTATAGAGACAGTATAGAACTTTGGGGATGATTAGAAGGCTGTCCAAACCTTGGCTTTGTCACTTAATAGCTATGTGAATTAGGGCAATTACCTCTGAGTGTTTTTTTTTTTTTAAGTTTGTTTATTTATTTATTTATTTATTTATTTATTTATTTATTAGTAATCTCTACATCCAACATGGGGCTCGAACTCATGACCCCAAGTCACATACTGCTCTGACTGAGCCAGCCAGGCGCCCCTCTGAGTCTCTTTTTTCATCTTCAAAATAGCAATAGGAATACCTATCTCGTTGAATTGTTGTGAGGATTTAGTGAAATAAAATAATGCATGTGAGAGTGACTAATACATATTGCAGATATTCAGTAAAAGGAGGTTTCTTTCCCTGGTTCATAGGTTGGGAAAGTGAAGCTTGGAGTATCGAAGTGAATTGTCCAAGACCATCTAGCAATGTATTGGCAGACTGAGGTTTAAAGAACAGTACCTAGGATCAACCGAGAGTTAGATGAATTCACACATTCACAACCCTGGCACATCTTTTCTCCAGTTTACAGATGAGAAAACTTGCAAGGAGCTAAGTTCCTATCTGGGAATGCCCTAGTGAGAGCAAGTGGCAGAGCTGGGATGAAAACTCAGGCCTGTCTGGCCCCACGTCCAGGTCTGTCCTGTGGCACAACTGTTTAAATCTAGCCTGGCTTTCTCATAACCCGCTCTACTCAGATCATTTGAAAAGATACTCACTGACCCTCCAATTCTGTGACCTCAAGAGCAGTTGAAAGGTTTAGCGTGCAGGGCTGACTCTTCCTAGGCTTGGACATAATGTGGTTCATAAACATCATAGACAGTTGCAAAGTGGAGGAGAGGAACTGAGGGTCCCCAGGACATCCAGGTAATCAGTGTGCTCTAACCCCTGAAACAACCCTCTGGTGTGCTCCACAGAGCCCTACCATAGCAGGGTGGAGACCTTGTTTGGCTCTAGACTCCATTTGGCCTTTTTCATGAGAGTTGGCCCTCAAAAACATAAAGATCTCCAGGTAAACAACTGTTTCCTTGTATAGTGCTCAAGGAGAATTGCTGTCTTTAAAAGTGTGTCTCAGGAAGTGAAGACTCCCTGTGGAGAAGCAGCTGGTGCTATCACATGTCTGGTCCACTTTCCAAACACCCTCTATCAGTAGCTCCATTTTTTTTTTTTATTTAACCAGAATGTGAGCCGAAAGGCAGCAGCCTTGCAGCAGGACAGAACTGGGTGTCAGGCACTGTATATACACCACCTCATTTAATCTTTATGGACACCTGGTGAGAAAGGAACCTTTACAAATAAAGAAAATGAAGGTCAAGAGATGTAGGACTTTTCAGTTTACATGTGACAGAACCCAGATTTGAACTTAGAACTGCCCGACTCAAAAACCCTACCAAATGTTAGACTACCCCTCCAATTCTTTCCTAGAGGACACAGTGTGATCTTTCAGACTTGTAGATCTGTGAAATCCTACAAGGCTAGCAGCTCTTCAGCTTCCCACCCAGGGCAGGAAACTCCAGCTTCATTGAAAAGTGTACTTATCCAGGTGTTCTTCACAAACCTGTGCAATAATAGAGAGCTTACCACCTCTTGAGGCAGTGCATTCACCTGGGGACAATGCTAATCATTTGAAGTTCATCTTATACCAAGCACAGATTTCCCCCTTAGAGCTTCCTCTGGCATTCCTGACTCTGTCCTTGGGGGCAGGTTCCTCTGTTCCCAGACAGACCATCAGAGACAGTGCCCGCTCCCTGACTGACTGCTAATCTAGGATGTATTCCCCCAGCTCTCTCACCCATTCTTCAAAGGGCCCTACTTTTATTTATTTATTTATTTATTTATTTATTTATTTATTTAAAAAATATTTTTAATGTTTATTTATTTTTGACAGAGAGAGACAGAGCATGAGCAGAGGAGGGGCAGAGAGAGAGGGAGACACAGAATCTGAAGCAGGCTCCAGGCTCTGAGCTGTCAGCACAGAGCCCGACGCGGGGCCTGAACTCACAGACCGCGAGATCATGACCTGAGCCGAAGTCAGACACTCAACCGACTGAACCACCCAGGCGCCCCAGGACCCTACTTTTAGAGGTGGCCACAGATGTCCCATGGAAAGTATAGGGTCCCAACTGGAGCACAAGCCTTCCTTATAAACAGTGAGCATATCTCAAAAGAGGAAATAATGTTTAATTAAAGTACTTATGAGAACCAAAAGGTACTGCATGTTCACTGTGGAAAATGTGGAAGGGACAAGAGAAACAAAAAAGGAAAGAAATCATGGGAGATCAGGTGTCTTAGCTTGGATTCCCCCCAAAGACTCAGATACAAGAATTTGAGGTCAAGTAGTTTATATGGAAAGGCATCCTAGAAAACATCGGTAGACGGTGGGGGAGGCGGGGAAGGGTAGGAGCAAACAATGGTGTGTCACCACTGAGGGTCACAGGAGCTTAAACCTGCTGAACTCTGCCAGCCATTGCAGAAATTATACCTCAGAGTCATCCCACCTGAGGACCAGGAATTTATATACCAGTTTATATACCAGGGTATATAGGGAATATATGCCAGGGAATCTATATACCAGGGTATTTATATACCAATTTCTGTCAGTCACTGGTTGTGTGCTGATGGGAGAAGGGAGGCATTAATTTTCCTGTACTTGTGACCTGCTTGATGTACAGACGAAGACTGTTCTGGCCCAAGAAAGCTTTCAGGCAAAAGGATGCAGATGCTGGCATTTGAAACTCTGGCCAGAATATTCTATAATTATAAGACCAAATGGGACATAGACAGGACATCCACAGCCTGCGCTACACCCAGAGAGAGCCTGTTAGCAATTTGATGTATTTCTACCCGACCTTACAGATGTATAATTATGTAAATGTTTATGTTTATTTAAGTTGGCATTATGCTATATATTTAGTAGTGTGTCCTAGTCTTTTCACTAAACATCTTCCCATCAGAATTTATTCTTGACCTTAAATAATATTTGAAAATATGTTTTTAATGGCTCTATATGATTCCACTGCAGGGTGTTCAATAATTTATTTAGCCAGGGGCACCGGGGTGGCTCAGTCTGTTAAGTGTCCGACTCTTGGTTTCACGTCGGGTCATGATCTCATGGCTTGTGGGTTCGAGCCCCGCATCTCAGAGCAGAGCCTGCTTGGGACTGTCTCTCTCTCCCTCTCTCTGCCCCTCCTCCCCTCCCCCAAAATAAATAAATAAACTTAAAAGTAATAATTGACTAAATAATTTATTTAGCCACGGTGAGGTGAAGGAACAGGAGTGAGGAGATATTCTAGATGTGGAATCCACACTGGTGCAATGACCCACTGGAGGGTGGGTCAGAAATTACTTTGAGGCTGGAAGAACAGCTGATTTTTACCTAAGGCTTACTCTTTGTCTTGATTTTTTAAGAAACAGCATCGTGGGGAGGGCTCTTTAAGACCATCTCCAGCTCCCTGGGGTGGAAGCAGGTTGAAGAAAGTAGGGAGGGAAGGCGAACAGAAGAAGGGGAATACATACTGAGTCCCAACTACGTGGTTGCACTGAAGCATGTCATGTTACATGTATGGTGAGTACTTGGCGTATAGCTAATGCTCTTTCTCATGCTTAGGTGCAGAAAGTCTGAGACAAGTAGAGACAGAACAAAAGCTGAAGCCAGCTGATTCCTATAATATCTACAATACTTCGCATCTAACAGGCTGCCTCCCAAGTCCCTTCCGGACACTCAGCTCCCTCCTGTCTTCTCTCCCCAGTATTGGAGCCCTTGTGGGCCTGTCCATAGCAGCAGTGGTTCTCCTGGCCTTCATTGTCACTGCCTGTGTGCTCTGTTACCTGTTCATCAGCTCAAAGCCCCACACGAAGTTGGACCCAGGCTTAAGCTTACAGCCTACAGGTAAGAAATAGGCCTCAGGATTTCCGTGTATTGAACAGGCTAGCACCTTTACAGAGGGGAGATATTTAGAAGTGACGTACGAAATATTTGCTTCACGAGTGTTCCTAGAATATCCTGAAGCAGCAACACGTTTTTTAAGAGGGTCATGATCTGAACATTTTCATCCGAAGCTCTTCATGTGCTCAATGTTTATCAAAATAATTTGATATAGTCAAGATTCTATTTGTCACACAAAGATTAATCCATCTTGTGGATTTGCTAAGATAATGTTTTCATTCTAGCCTTAGAGAGTGAAAACTGATTTTAATATTGTCCCAAAATAGAATTAATAAGAAAAACTGAGTTTGTTCAGAAATTAAATAGTTATTTTTCGATAATCTGAATTTTTGGACTACCCCTTCCTTCATTAGCACAGGCCATCTAGAGCCTCAAAGGCCCCCTGCCCAAAAAACAGTATTGCTTTTTCATAAGTCTTTATTGCACACATTTTTACGACCTCTGCAAGGTACTATGAAAGATACAAGTCCCTACTGGCAAATGATCTTTCTGTATGGTTTGGCAAACAACACTCAAAATGAGTATTATTATCTCCACTTTACAGATGAGATGAGAGATGAGAGAATCGAGGCTAAGACAGATTAGATGACTTAACTCAGAGTGTCACAGCCAATAAATGGTAAGGGTGAGTGGATGCCTGGCTGGCTCAGTTGGTAGAGCATGTGACTTTTAATACTGGGGTCCTGAGGTCAAGCCCCACGTTAGGTGGGCAGCCTACTTTAAAAAAATAAATTAAGGGGCGCCTGGGTGGCGCAGTCGGTTAAGCGTCCGGCTTCAGCCAGGTCACGATCTCGCGGTCCCGGAGTTCGAGCCCCGCGTCAGGCTCTGGGCTGATGGCTCAGGGCCTGGAGCCTGTTTCCGATTCTGTGTCTCCCTCTCTCTCTGCCCCTCCCCCGTTCATGCTCTGTCTCTCTCTGTCCCAAAAATAAATAAACGTTGAAAAAAAAAATTTAAAAAATAATAATAAATTAAAAAAAATTTTTAAAAGGTAAGGCTGAAATTCAGCTCATGTTTTTCTACCTTGAATCATGCTCTTCTGCCCACCCAAACAAGAGTAGATTTGAATGAGTGCTGAGTTAGCAAAGTTGTTGGTTGGGTAAAAGGAGGAAAGGCATTCCAGGTTAGAGTAAATAATGGGTAAAAGTGTGTGGGCAGTTCTGAGTAAGAGCTATGCAGTGACTGGTTCATTTATCACGGGGCCCCACAGGAAATAAGGCCAGGCATGACCTGAGGAATTTAAGCTAAGCAGAAGCAAGGGCGGCAATTATCAGGGACGTAGAAAGGTGCGGAGTAGCTAACTTTCAGAAGAAGATAGAGGGTTTTTTCAGTTGTAAAAGATTAATTTTCCAACTTAACAACTTGTGCAACAAACAACAGCACAAGAACCCTTCTCCGATCCTGATGACAATGAATAATCCTGCTGCTGCTGAGCAATGAAAAGCAGAAGGGATGAGGGTGGAAGGATTCTTCTGGCTCCCCTTGTAGTCAGGAATATGGGAGGCAGTGGCAGGGAATAGGAAGAAAGCCCTGAGCCTAGATCCAGACAGCTCAGGGAGACCAGAGACAGCCCAGGCTTCAACTTTTCCAGAAAAAAATCAGAGAAGTTAATGAAAGGCATGAAAGAAACTATCTCAGGAGATATAGCATGTATGTAGATAGGAAGGCTCAATATCATAGACATATCAGATCTTAAAAATCCCAACAAAATGTTTCATGGAACTTGTCAAATTAGTTCTAAAATTAATGTAGAAGAGTAAAGGGAGAGACTAAACAAAACAATTTTGGAAAAGAAAGAAGAGGGGCACCTGGGTGGCTCATTCAGTTGAGCATCCGACTCTTGGTTTTGGTTCAGGTCATGATCTTATGGTTCGTGAGTTCAAGCCCCACATTAGGCTCTGTGCTAACAGCTTGGAGTCTGGAGCCTGCTTTAGATTCTGTGTCTCCCTCTCGCTGTGCCCCTTCCCTGCTCACACTCTGTCTCTGTCTTAAAAATAAATAAACAGTAAAAAATTTAAAAAAAAAAAAAAAGGGAAAAGAAAGAGACGAGGGACTTACCCTGTCAGATAACAGACATTTTAAGAAGATATATTGTCTGCTTGATATTGGCACAGCAATTGACAGACAGAATTAGCAATGCAGTGCTAATTTGTACATTTGCCCCCCAGGGACATTTGGCAATGTCTGGAGACATTTTTGGTAGTTCCAACTGGGGAAGGTATCTCTTGATAGAGACCAGGGATGCTGTTAAACATCCTACAATACAGAGGACAACACTCCACAGCAAAGAGTTATGCAACCCAAAATTAAATAGTGCCAATGTTGAAAAACCCTAGATTTAAAAAGAGTCCAGAAACAGACTGATTAAAATGTAGGAATTTGAATTAAACACTTAAAAAATTTTTCTTAAATAAGGGAAAAATTGGCAAATTTGCCTTCATCAAATCCAAATAGACATGAAATAAAAATAAGATAAAAGTGGGGTGCCTGAGTGTCTCAGTCAGTTAAGCGTCCAACCCTCGGTTTGGGCTCAGGTCATGATCTCACAGTTTTGTGAGTTCAAGCCCTGTGTCAGGCTCTGCACTGGCAGCGTGCAGCCTGCTTGGGATTCTGTCTCTTCCCCTCTCTCTCTGCCCCTCCCCTGCTCATGCTCTCTCTGTCTCTCTCAAAATAAATAAATGAACTTAAAAAAATTGTTTTTAAAAAGACAAAAGACATTATAAGTAACATTACAAAACAAGTGGTGGACTGCAAAGTTATTAGAAACATAAATACACACATATAGACAATCCTCATTATTCACAGATTTGATATTTGTGAAATTGTGTACTTGCTAAAATTTATCTGTAACCTCAAAATCAATACTTACAGTGTTTTTGAGGTCATTTGTGGATGTGGACATGTGCAGAGCAGCAAAAAGTTTGAGTTGCCCATCACGCACATACCCAGCTGAGGTTAAACAAGGCTACACTCTGCCTTCTTGTTTTCAGCTCTCATACTGTAAACAAGTATATATTTAGTGCCATGTTTTTTGCATTTTTGTGATTTTTGTTAATTTCACTGTTTAAAATGGCCCCCAAATATAGTGCCAAAGTATTATTGTCTACTGTTCCTAAGCATAAGAAGGCTGCTGTGCCCTGTGGAGAAAACACATGTGTTTTAAACTTTGTTTTGGCAGGAGTTATAATGCTGTTGGTCATGAGTTCAATGTTAATGAATCAACAATGTATATTAAATAATGTGTCTTCAAACAGAAACACACACAAAATAAATTCATGTATTGGTCAGATGACAAAACTGTTGTGACCAGAGGCTCACAGGAACCTAACCTAGCATTTCCCCAGGAGCAATGATTCAGTATTCATTAATTCAGTGTTTGTGATGACTTTATAGAATACAACTCCTGCGGGGTGCCTGGGTGGCTCAGTCAGTTGAGTGTCTGACTCTTGATTTTGACTCAGGTCATGATCTTGTGGTTGTGGGACCAAGCCCCGCATCAGGATCTGCACTGACAGTACAGAGCCTGCTTGGGATTCATTCTCTCTCTCTCTCTCTCTCTCTCTCTCTCTCTCTCTCCCCCTCCTCTGCTTCTGCTCTCAGTTTCTCTCAAAATAAAGAAACAAATTTAAAAAAATAAATGTTAAGAAAAGAGTATAACTACTGTGAATTATGAGAATCAACTATATATAAAGTAGAGGTGAGGTTGATATCCAGAATATACAGGCACATCTTTAAACAAATGAGAAAAACATAATCTACAAAAAAAGAAATTCAAATGCTCAGTACACATGAAAAGATGCTCAGCCTTACTAATAATCAGAAGAGTGCAGTTTAAGAATGAAGTAACTTTTAAAAACAATTACATTGGCAGGCCCCTGGTTGGCTCAGTCAGAAGAGCATGTGACTCTTGATCTCGGGGTTGTGAGTTCAAGCCCCACATTGGGGGTAGAGATTACTAAAAAAATAAATAAATAAACTTAAAAAAATCAATTACACTGGCAAAAGTCCAAAAATGGATCATATTAATAGTGAGAAGTTCAGGTGTGAGGAATTGATCCTGTCATATGCGACTGGTAAGAGAATAACTTGGACAACCACTTTGTGGAGCAACTTGGCAATATCTATTGAAACTAAAAACAATAAAATAAAATAAATATATATATACACACACATCCTATACTCCATAATTCCACTGTAATTATCTGCCTTAGAGAAATAGTTGCACTAGGAGGGGCTTGTAAAGATAGATCCATGATAACTTGTTATAATTAGAAACAAACTAAATGTCCATCAGTAGAGGAATAATGAAATATGATATCACAGTTAAAAGGAATGAACTAGCTCTAAATACACTATCTCATTTGCTCTTCAAATAACTGGGCAGAGCACAGATCTTATTGCTATCCATTTTACAGATGAGGATTTTACAGACTGAGGCCCAGCGTCACCTAGTGAGTGAGTGACAGAACCAACTCGACCTCCACCCTCCTTCCTCTCCTTATCCCTGTGCCATCAAAGGGAAGTCCTCACCATGTGCCAGACACTGAAACTTTATGTGCACTCTCTCATCTAATTTTCCCAAATGGGTTAATGATTGTCACCCCTTTTACAGATGTGAACACCAGGTCTCAGAGAGGTTAGATGACTGGCCCAAGGATTTACAGCTTGTAAACTGCAGAACTGGAATTCAAATACATGTGTCTTTCTGCCTCCCAAGTCCTACTCTTTCTGTGTTGCCAGGCCAGGTGTGTGAGGTGTTCCTGCTTATGACCTGCTTCTCTTACCTCTCCTTGTTTTATCCCCCAAACCTTTCTGACTCCAAGGAGATATAGTTCATTCTTTGGCCGTGTGAATGAAAACCACCCTCCTACTTTTCACTGCTCAGCCACCAGGTAGATTATTCAGTCCCTAGGGTTTGAGGCAGTTGTGTTCTTGCTTTTTGCTGCTGCTGCTGCTGCTGCTGCTTCTTCTTCTTCTTCTTCTTCTTCTTCTTTTTTTAAGATTTTATTTTTGAGTAATCTCTGCCCAACACGGGGCTTGAACCCATGAAACGTGAGATCATGACCTGAACTGAAGTCAGATGCTTAACCGACTGAGCCACTCAGACACCCCATCTGCATCTGAGACAGTTTATAAGCCCACTATCTTACATTCATCAGAGCTTTACCCTTCACAAAGAAAGACTTTTCACTTCTGTCTCCCTCTCTGGTAGGACATGTGGAGAGACCATCAGCCCCATTTTACAGCAGACGGAACCAAGGCTTAGCCAAGGGAAGTGAATTAGCTAAGTCCACACAGCTAGTGAGCTTGTGTTGCTGAGGTATCAAGCCCAATCTCCCGGACTCTAAAGACTACGATTATTGCACTGTATCTTGGGGCCATGATATCTGACTATGGGGACACGGGCAGTGTAGGGAGTGAGAACCTTAGTAAGAGCACAGTGGGAATGGACCTGAGTTTCTGAAAATAGGTTCTTTCTGCTGCTCAGGCATTCTGTACTATCCCATCACACCCACACCAATCCCATCACCCAAACTCAGGATGCAACAAAGACCGTAACTTTCTTACTCTGGTACTTTGTGAGGAACTAGCTTGATCAGAAGGGTGACTGAGTTCCTACTGTTGTGCTAGGTGCTATGCTTTAAACACCTTATCCCATTTAACCAGCTCAACTACTCTGCCAAGTGGTTATTATCAACCCTATTTTGCAGATGAGGTGAATGAGGTAAGTGTAGAGGTGATATTCTGACCTAGGTACGTTTAATAAGAGACAAAAAAAAGGGGGGGGGAAATGAGAGACAAGAGTTCAATTTTCCCTCTAAAAGGTGTTGGTGGGAGATCATTAATCAGCCATTCTCATCATCCATCAGCTTGGTGTTTTCATAAAGTTAAACATACACTTACTATACGTATTGGTTTCCTACAGTCCCTGTAACAAATGACCACAAACTTGGTGGCTTAGCATAACAGAAATGTATTAATTATCTCACATTCCAAATCAGTTTCACTGGATTGAAATCAAAGGCTCCAGGGGAGAATCTATTCCCTGCCTTGTCCAGTTTCTGGTGACTGCCAGCATTCCTTTGCTTATAGCTGTATCACTCCAATCACACACTCTACATGTGTCTTCACATCACTCTGCGTGTGTCCATCTCCCTCTGCCTTTCTCTTATAAAGGCAGTTGTTTGTGTTGGCATTTAGGGCCCACCTAAATAATAATTCAGGATAATATCCTCATCTCAAAACCCTTAATTTTATCACATCTGCAAAACTTTACCATATAAGGTAACATTCACAGGTTCCAGAGATTAGGACCTGATATCTTTGGGGGCCACCATTCAGCCCACTATACCATACAAATCAGCAATCACACTCCTAGGTGTTTATCCTAGAGAAATGAAAATGTATGTCTGCACAAAGCCTATACATGAATGTTCATAGCAGCTTTATTTGTAATTGATCAAAACTAGAAACAACCTAGATGTCCTTCAATGAGCAGATGGTACAACTATACAATGGCACATATGCAGCCATAAAAAGGAATGCACTATTGATACGCACAACAATTAAATGGATCTCAAGGGTATTATGTCAAATAAAAAAAGCCAATCTCAAAAGGTGGTATACTATATACTTCTATTCATATAACACTTCTGGAATGACAAAATTATAGTAATGGAGAAAAGGTTGGTGGTTACCAGGAGTTAGGTTTAGGAGGAAGGTCTGACTATAAAGACATAGCATGAAGAAGTTTTTTCTGTGGTAATGAAACAGTTCTTTATCCTGACTGTGGCAGTGATTATATAACTATGTATGTGATAAACTTTGATAGTACCATACACCAAAAAAAAAAAAAAAAAAAGAAAGAAAAAAAAAGTACATATAAAAACTGGTAAAAATTGAACAGGATTTGTAGTTTAGTTCATCATATTGTATCCATGTCAGTCTCCTAGTTTTGAAGTTATTCTGTGGTTATTTAAGATTTTACCATTGGGGAAAGCTAGGTGAAGGGTAAACTGTAACTCTCTACTATTTTTGTAACTTCTTATGAGTCTTAAATTAGTTAAAAAATAGAAAGGTCAAAAGAAAACAAAGGAAATCTATTGGCTCTGTGGGTGAGAAGTCCAAAAGTCAGGTGGGCTTTCTGGATGGTTTGAATAGAAGTTCACTATGTCCTTAGGCTTGTGTCTCCATCCTCTAAGATTCTCTCGGCTTTACCCTCTATTTTGTGTTGGCTTACTCCTCAGGCTGACTTTTCTTATGGTAGTAAGTTGACTACCAGCAGTCCCTGGGACCACTAGCTTTTTGTTTCCTTCTAGCCAGGAGAAGAAAGAGGGAACTATCCCTTCTTTCAAGGGGGAAGGTGTGAGCTCTACTCTTACTGGACCATTAAGGTCATGTGTCCAACCCTAAACCAATCACTGTGCCCAGGGAAATGCTATGCACCCATTGCCAATCCATGTGGCAAAGGAATGGGATTACCCGATTGGCTCAGACCACCCAGGCCCCACAACTGGAGCTGGGATGGGGCCAATACCACCCAAATATAATTGCTATTAACAGGTGGGAAGAGGTGGGATGTATGTTAGGTAGCCAACTCCACTGTCCAATACAGCCTGCTTCTTGAAACTCACTCTTCCCTTAGTTTTGAAGGCATCATTCTTCCTGGACATCCCCCATCAATGGGTCTTTTAAAGCATAGGTGTTTTCTAGACAGATAAGGTATAAAATGTCATTCCAAGCAGAAGACATAGCATAAGCAAAAAACCAGAGATGTGAAGGAATGAAACTGTTTAGGGAACAATGAAAACCTTGGTAACCCAAAGTGTAGAATTCTTAAGGGAAGGGTGAGAGTAATGAAGCTAAAGAGAAGGGGGATTGGGCCAGTATATGAAGAGCCTTGAATATGACCCCAAGGACGCAGGTAATGGGAAGACATTGAAGGCTTTTGACAAAAAACAGTACGTGGACTCACTTGACTTTAGAAAGCTCTCTCTGGCCACAAACTAGAGGATAGATTGGAGGCGGTCTAACTGGAAGCTGTTCCACTGGTCTAGGAGGAAGAAGATGTGACTGAGGGTGGTGGCCTTGAAGATGTAAAGAAATGGGTGAATATGGAAGATGGTGATTGGTGGAATCTGCAGGACTCACATTTCTGGCTTGAATACTTGATACACTTTTTTTTTTTTTTTAAGTAATCTCTACCTCCAACATGGGGCTTGAACCCACAACCCCAAGATCAAAAGCCACCTGCCCTACCAACTGAGCCAGCCAGGTGCCCCTGAACACCTGATGCACTTTTTATTCAAAAAAGCAGGAATGCTCAATTGTGTCAAATGCTCCTGATAAGTCAAGGGAGATAAGGATTTGTAAGTGACCATGGGATTTAGTGACAAAACATTTTGAGGCAAGTTGGGGGAAGTACCTAAGTCAATTACAGCAGAATAAGTCATGAATGGGAAATAGGGAATACTAAGGCCAAGCGAGCCTCCTTTCAAGCTCATATATAAGAAGAGAGAATAAAGCAGTAGCTGAAGAGAGTCGTGGAATCTATTCTTAAAGAAGAGAATAAGGTATCTTTTAAAATTTTCCAGCACTTCTCTGCATGCTAGCTATGTAGTCAGCCTGTATCTTCATCTATAAAATGAGTTTTCAGTAGTACCTATCTTATGGGTTTATGGTCAAGGTCAAGTCTTCATTTTTCCTAACAATTGTTTATTGTCCGTCTCCCCGAGTAGACTTTAACTTCATTAGAAACACTGATAGCTCGGGGCGCCTGGGTGGCTCAGTCGGTTAAGTGTCCGACTTTGGCTCAGGTCATGATCTCACGGTCTGTGAGTTTGAGCCCTGCATCGGGCTCTGTGCTGACAGTTCAGAGCCTGGAGCCTGTTTCAGATTCTGTGTCTCCCTCTCTCTCTGCCCCTCCCCTGTTCATGCTCTGTCTCTCTCTGTCTCAAAAATAAATAAACGTTAAAAAAAAAAAAATTAAAAAAAAAAAGAAACACTGATAGCTCCTAGTGAATGATGTAGTATGTTAATAAATATTTGTTAAGCAAATGATGAATTTAAGACTATAAGCACAGTCCTACCCCAGGTAAGCACTCAGGGAAGTTAGCCAGGGTGTATGGGACTGTGGGGGAGGAAGGTTTGCATGAGGAAACCCCATACCTTCAGCCTGCTGTTTTCCAGACCCCAAGGAGGAGGCGCCCCCTGACTGCCAAGGTGGGAATACAGGCACTTTGATGGAAGTGCCAGGAGTGAGCGCTCTTGGGCAGAATCACCCTTTCCTGAACCCACGGCTGGACTGCAATGAGGAGCAGGCTATGGACCCCAAGTGCTTTCTCCAGCACTGCTTCATGGCCACAGTGACTGTCAGCGACATTCCAGGCAGCCCTGAGGATGCCCCTGTCCCAAATCTAGACCCACGTGGACCAGCCCCATAAACATCGAATAAATGTCTCTACATCATCCTTTTCTGGAGCCTCTTTTCCATGAAAGATGGGGGTGGGGATGATCAAAGGGACCTTGGAGCCCAGTGGGATACATGAGGGCTTTCCCCAGAAATCCCACCCAGGCCTTGCTTTGCACCCATTTATATTGCTGTGCCTGGACTACTGTGGGCCAAAGACAGTTTAGACATGAGTCCCAGAGAAATGGTCGGTAATAACTCCATGCAATCAGAGGGAAGCTTGAGGCCTCTGGAGGCTCAGAGGAGCCCCTTACCCAACTTAGGGAGCAAGAGAAGTCTGACTTGGTCTTCCTGTCACAGAGCAGGTATACCTAGGATGCCCTGGAAAGATGGCTGGGACCCAGAAGCAGGTGACTTGTACCTCTCCTGCAGCTCTACCCCAAGGAACAGAATGAGAGGGAGTGTAGAGTACACGGGGCCCAGCCACATTTAATATCATTTAATTTTTTAGTTGGATGAAAGAGTGAATAAACAAGAGAGGCAATGTACGGTTAACAGACTGAACACAGGCTGCACAGTGTAGACGCAGCCACCTCCTGTCCTCATGTGGTCTTGATAAAGTCCCTAACTCTCCCTGAGCCTCAGTTCCCTTGCTGGGTTATGGTGAGTGTTCAATGAGATGATGGTTATGTTCTGCCTTCATAAATATGAAAGTGCTACAAAGACTTTTGAAACTACAGTTGGGTGATTTTCAATATAATGAATAAGAGCAGGGACTCTGGAACCAAATATCTGGTTCAAATCCTGTCCCTGCCCTTACTTCCTAGGTGACATTTGTGCCTCAGTTCTCTCATCTATATATGCAAGCAGGTATAATAGTAGGACCTGCCTTATAGAGTTTGGGGGAAGATTAAATCACTTAGTCCATACAAAGTACTTAGAACAGTGTTGGCAAATGGAAAGCACTATGTATTAGCTATTGCCATTATATTATCATCATTATTATTATTATTATTATTATTAATTTTATTGTTAAGGGATCTTAGGGGGGATGGCTGACTTCCACCCCTCTCCTGGCTGTTCTCTTTATCTTAACTTTGCAAGTGGCTTTAGGCTTTGCCTTGGGAGCACAAGGTAAGGATCGAGGAGATTCGGTGGCCACTGAAAGCAGCTCTTGACATTTCTGAGAGTGACATGAACTGCTGCTAGATTTGGCAACAGTGAAATAGCCACTCTTAGATATTTGTTCATGGGGCCTGAGCCAGCCAAGGGCACATGGTGGAGTGGCAAGGCAGAGTGAGTCACCTTCAGAAGTGCCCTAGACTGAAAGTCAAGAGACCTCGGTTCTGGTCTTCATTTGTTGTCCTGTGTGTATGTATACACACATAGGTAGGTATGTGTGCATGCACATGTGCCTACGTATATGTCTATGTGAGTGCACATGTGTGCATGCATGTGTATTTTATTTTGTGTATGTATGTGTCTTTTATTATTAGCACTCTGAAGCCAGCACCTTTGTCCACTTATTGTATGTACATCCATCTATTCTGTGCCAAGAACTGTGCAGGTTACTGGAAACAAAAAGGAATCAGCCACAGCTGCTACCTCAAGGGGCTCACATGAAGAGCAAGGAGAGCACACAAAAGGGCAGTGGGCCCAATGGTGGCCCCTTATGCAGTTTGAGTGAGGAATAAGTGATGTCTGAGCTGAATCATCAAAGATGAGTCAAAGTTTCCAGGTGAGACAAGGTCAGAAGACATAATGTTCAGAGTACAACCTGTACCAAAACAGAGAGAGCCTAGCACATCTCAGGAACTGCAAGTCATATGTTGGAGCGAGAGCTTAGGGTACTTTTTGTGTGTGTGTAAGTGGGAGTGGGTGACAGACGGGAGGTTTAGTCACTGACGTTTTGTATGACCTTTCACAGGACAGATCCTGTTTCTCTCCTTAGTATCCCCATCAGTAAATTTCAGTTTTCCTCTGAACTTTCTGTGCTGGATCTTTTGGGAGGTTACAAGGGAGAATCCAATACAGCCTTTAGGCTGCTCACGGTCTGACAGGGGGACATAATCGGTAAATTCTAAAACTCAAATGGTCATCAGTGGCCTAAGCAGTGGTTCTCAAACTTCAGACTGCATCAGAATCAGACGGAGGGCTTGTTAAAGCACAGATTGCTGGGTCTGCCTCTCTCCCACTTCTTTCCTACCTTGGAGTGTCTGAATCTGTAGGTCTGGAATAAGTCCCCACAATTTTAACTGGTTCCAGGTGATGCTGCTGCTGCTGGTCTGGGTCCACCTTTTTGAGCATGACTGGCCAGGAAAAACAAAGAGGAATCAGCTGGAGAGATTAAGAGCCAGCCTCACACTGAGCAGGGCCCTGAAGGTCTAGGAGAACATCCCCCAGCAGGAGTCTGTATGGATGGGTTGCAGATAGGTGGAAAACAGACTGTGTGTGTTGCCTTTGCTGACCTATACATCCCAGGCCCCATAAAGCTCTTCCCATCCCCCATGTTTAAGGTTCTCCCTTTTGAATTTAATCAATCCTCAGAGCTGGCTTTCACTGGGGTTGGCTTGTCTGAGTCTGAGGTCAGAAACAAACTGCCCACCCTCTGCAGTGGGAGCCCCCCCCCCCCCTCCCACGGCAGCTGAGGAGGAAGGAAGCTGGGTGGGCTGACGCACAGACAGAAATAGTCTGAGCTCACCGCTGCTCCCAAGCACACATCGACCAGCAATTATCTCTTGTAAATTGCTTTCCTGGTTATGTTCAGAACATGCGTGTGTGCCTGCCTGAGAACAAACACTCGGAAGCCACAGGGTGAAGGTGGCTAGCTGGGGAGTGGGCTCTAAATGAAGGGGAGCCGAAGTCTGAATCTTCAGCAAAGAATTAGGGAACTGCTGAATCTTAGAACTCAGAAATACTAGAACTTTGCACTCGCCTTTATAATACTCCTATCAGTTGGTTTTCCAGCCTCTCCTCAAACATTCTCATTTGTTTATTCCTTCAACATTGACTGACAACAATTCTCTGCCAGGATCTGGGCTAAATGAAGTCCCAGTCCCTGTCCTCAGGAGCTCATGGCTATGGCATCTACAGGAGATCCCTAACACAGCTAAGGGCTTTGGGAAGCTTCTTGGAGGAAGCGATGCCTGAATTAAGTCTTGAAGGACCCAGTGACAGGTGAAAGGGGGTTTGTGGTACAAGACGGGGAATAGCATTCAAGGAAGGCACAGGGAACAGTATACACAAAGGTCCAGAGCTAGGAATGAGCATATGGTGTTTCAAGGGACAATAAATAGTTCACTTTGAGTAGACACTAGAATCAAGGTGGGATGGTGAGAGATGAAGTTGGAGGGCTATGTGGGCCATGTCCTGAAGCCTTGGCCATATTAAGGGGCTCAGGCTTTATCCTGAGGGCAAGGGAAGTGATGGCAAAGAGTTTAGCATGGGAAGGAACTTGGCACCTTATGTGATAGCTTGCTTTCATATTCTTCAAGACACTGAAGGAAAATTTGTTACCCAGGAGCTCTGCCTTGGGGGCCTATTGAATACCAGTCCCTTTGGTTCCTGAAACCTCAGAAGTGTGAAGGACAGTGATGGCTCCCAGGTCCACAAGAAGTGCCTCAGGCCCTGGACTCTTATCAGGGGGAGGAGGCCATTCCACTGTCATATATGACTCCGTTCTTCCTGGTCTTTGCCCACTTAGCTTAGAGGCCAGAGCCTGGTACAACCAAGGCCCAGGCCATAGACCAGAGCCCAGAAGAGCATTGTTTTGCTCTGTCCTAGAGACCTGGGAGACTCTCATGTGCAGAGCACTAACAAGGGTATGAATGGCTCCTTGCATGCCTTCTTCATACCTCACAGGATCAAGGCCATCCAAACTCTTTGCCAGTCCACTCAGGGAATATTGACTGAGGACATCCTGTGGGCTCAGCACTGTGATGAGCCCTTTAGGGTAGAAGATGCAGCTCAGCCCTTGGGGACTCACCACTAGGGATGAAAAGTAAGTTTCACCCATAAAACCCTAAGGGAGCAGTCAGAGAATTCAAAAGCAAATGCAGAGCTGTGGGTTAAGAGCCATTAGAGTTGCAGAGAATCTACAAATAGAAGAAAATAAGCAGTCTGGAAGCCTTTTTGGAGAAAGTAGGTGTTGAGTTTGACCTTGATGGATCATGGCAATATTTGAAGGGTCTCAGTGAGGTATAGAAAGTGTTCTATAATGTCAACTTTATATTTAAAGAAAATACTACTGGGGCAATTGGGTGGGTTAGTCGGTTAAACATCTGACTCTTTTGGCTCAGGTCATGATCTCACAGTTTTATGAGTTTGAGCACCACATCAGGCTCTGTGCTCACAGTGTGGAGCCTGCTTGGGATTCTCTTTCTCTCTTCTCTCTCTGCACCTTCCCCACTCACACTGTCTCTGTCTCTCTCAAAATAAATAAACTTTAAAAAAAGCAAAAAAAAAAAAAAGAGAGAGAGAGAGAGACAGAGACGGAGAGACAGAATACTACTTGTGGCTCCAAGGGCTTTGGACAAGGTAGAACATTCACCAGCCCTATCCTAACCATAGTCATTCAACAAACATAAACTTAATATCTTTTGTGTGCCAGGCCTCATCCTGAGCACTAAGAACAAGGTAATGAATCAGTCCAAATTCCTGTCCTCAAAGAGTTCTCCGGCTATTGGAGAACACTGATAACTTAAATAGACAGTTACAGTATAGTGGAAAGTGCTTTGTTCATTCATCAATTGAAAGATGGTTATGCTAACTGTATTGCTACATGGTATTACATGGTATTACATTGTATACCATGGTATTACATTAGTGCAATGGAACTCTCCCACATCTTCAGTCAAGCAGTGGCATGTATTTTCCCCATCCTTTGTTTCTCGCTAACTTTGTGATTGATTTGCTTTGACAAATAGCAAGTGGCAGAAGTGACATTGTGCCACTTTTGAGTCTAGGCCTCGGGAGACTTTGCAGCTTCCTCTTTCACGTTCTTGGAATGCAGTGTCACTACATAAGGAGCCTAGGCTAGCCAGCTGGAAGATGAGACCATGTAGAAGATATATGAGCTCTCCACTGAGGTCCCCTAGAGCAACCAGCTCCCAGTTGAGGGACCAGAGGAGTGAAACTACATGAGTGGCCCCAGGTGAGATCAACTAGGGGAGAATCACTAGCTAAGCCCAAAGTGCCAATTCACAGAATCATGAGCAAATAAATGGTTATTGTTTTAAGCCATTTGTTTTGGGGTACTTCGTTACATAGCAAGAGATTACTAATACAGGTCTTTTCACATATTTTGTCACAATTGTGAACATGTGTATACGTCTTCTCCATTGGTCTGTGAGCTCCTCCTTAGAGGAAAAAAACTGTCTTTGTGCTGAATATCTTCCGTTTACCACTCCAGATCCACTCTCTTCCCTTATCCACCTTGCTCTGTACCTTAAGAGGGTTACACAAAGAGGCTAGGTTGCTCTCTGGAATTTGGTAGGGTCTGGCCAACTGAAGTCCTAGGAGAATACATATTTTCCTAGCTTCCTTCCTGAAGGTTCACCATGGGCCGCATCTCTGGACCAAGGGATGTAATTCCTGTAACAAGGGATATAATTCCAATCAGGTAGCCCTTACAACAGCTTTCTTTGTCTCCAGATTCTAGTAATTACTCCCACCCTCGCTCCTTTAGGCCTAAGGGTAGTTACCAGTGCCCTAACACGACTTGCCCTGGAGTATTTCCCTATTCCTTGTCCCTCTATTAAATAATCTCTTTTTTTTTTTTTTTTTTTTTATTTTTGGGACAGAGAGAGACAGAGCATGAACGGGGGAGGGGCAGAGAGAGAGGGAGATACAGAATCGGAAACAGGCTCCAGGCTCTGAGCCATCAGCCCAGAGCCCGACGCGGGGCTCGAACTCATGGACCGCGAGATAGTGACCTGGCTGAAGTTGGACGCTTAACCGACTGCGCCACCCAGGCGCCCCTAAATAATCTCTTTATTAAACTCTTCTCAAAGGGCTCCTGGGTGACTCAATCGGTTGACCGTCTGACTCTTGATTTCGGCTCAGGTCATGATCTCACGGTTCATGAGATCCAGCTCCGCAGTGGGCTCTGCACTGAGTGTGGAGATGGCTCAAGATTCTCTCTCTCTCTCCCTCTGCCCTTCTCCCCCTCTCATGCTGTTTCTCTCTCTCTAATATATATATATGTATTGTGTGTGTGTGTGTATATATATATATATATATATAATACATATATATAATACATATATATATTATACACACACACACACATACATATATATAAACCCTTTTCAGATTACCCAGTTTGAGAATGCCATCTATTTCCTTCTGACATCCTGAATGATACTGTCTTATTCCTTAATCTATCCCTAGCTGCCACTTAATTCACAGTATACACTCAATAAATGTCATTTGGTGGAGGAATGTCATTTGGAATGGAGATTCCAAGGAATTTGCTGTTAAAGTTATACTTTGATCAGAAAGACTAGGGTCTGGATCCTGATCCTGTGGCTTCCTAGATGTATGGTCTTCAACAAATTTCTTCACTTCTCCAGAAGAGTCTGTTTCCTTATGTGTTAAATTTGGATAACAAATACCAACATTGCAGGATTGCTGCTCAGTTTATAGATAATGTTTGTAAAATGTTTGGCTCACAGTAAATGATTAATAGGATTCTGGTGAGGAGGTAGGAAGGATTTCATAGCCATTTTCCTACTTCATTCTCATTACACCACTATGAAGATTATCTATCTATCTATCTATCTATCTACCAATCTATTTACCTATCTATCTTAGCAAATGACGACCAGGGAAGGAAAACAACCTGCGGAAGGCCACACACTGAGCTGGAGATAGTCAGAATTCGAATCCAGGTTTCTGACTCTTGGTTCAGTGTTCGTTTTGCCATACCAGGTGAGGGATGAGGAAGAGGCATGGCCTCAACACACCTCTCCAATAAGCCAACTGGGAAAGAAAAAAATAAAGTGGGACCTCTCAGGAGAAGCTGACAGGGACCACCTGCCTCACCCTCTTCTTCAACAGAACTTCCTGAGTTTTTCCAAGAAAAGGTCTTAGTCCAGCTGCATACCTCACTGCTCAGTAGGAAACTTGAGAATGAAATCATCCTTCTGGAGACAGGATGAGGAAAAGTCATACTTGGCTGGGAAGCCCTCCTCCAACAAGGCTTCCAGAACACTCCAGGCCTCAGTGAGTGAGCACTTCTGTGAGCTATCACAGTACCTGCCACAGAGTAGGTGCTCTTTAAACCCTGTGGAACAAAAGAATGAATGTGTCCATCTGCATAAATACTCGTTCTGATGTAGGAAACAAAGGCAAAAGAAAAGAAATTTCCTTACAACTTACAGCCCACTGACAAGTCCTTGAGACAGGCAGAGGACATTCCTCTAGAAGTTCAGCTGCCTCCATTTGACAATTTGCTAAGGGCAAAAAGGCAATCATAGGCTGACCCCCCAGGATCCTATGAGTCTACTTGAAACATATAGAAATTCCTTTGGAAACTTCCTTTATCTCCACCCCACAAGATGCATGTTGGCAAACATACTCCAAGCATATGGCCCACTCATATACATCTGAAGAGTCTCATAACTGAGGTTTTACTAAACAATAATAAATGACCTTTTCCTAACAATAGCTAGCCGTCTCAGGGTCCTGGAAAATTTGTTTCCAAAATACCTTTGAGACTTGGGCTGTTCCTAACCCCCTCCCAACTTGAAAGTATATAATCAGCCACTCCTCATGACCCCAGTGCAACTCTTTCTGCCCATGGGTCCTGTCCCTGTGCTTTAACAAAACCATCTTTTTGCACCAAAATCATCTCAAGAATTCTTTCTTGGCCGTCAGCTCCAAATCCCAACATTTCTCTACATCAGTTCCACAAATACCAGTGCTCACCCCACATTTGTTGGGGTGGGGGATTCAGAGACAAATCAGACAATGTGTGGGCCACATGGTGGTCCCATGTGGGATCAGATCACATGATCCTCATCTTAGCATTCACCATCTCCGGTGTGTTTGCTAATAGTTTCATTGAAAACTGTCAGAGCTCAAAGGGCCCTCTGAGACCTATTCCTATCAGCTGTCTCATTATACAACCGGGAAAACCAAGGTTCAGAGAAACAATGTTCTGGTACAGAGAAGGGCACCGATTAGAGGTCAGGACAGCTGGGTTCAAACGCGGGCCCTGCCAGTGACTTGCTGGCTACGCTCGTCCTCTCCCTGGGCCTTGTTCTCCAAGTCTGACAACAGGGGGCAAGAATCACGGCGCAGCCCTCGCTGAGGGCAGTTCCAGGGCCGAGACGTGTATCTCGGCGGCCTTTCTCCGGAGCGGAGGGAGCTTCCTTTGTGAAACGTTCATTTTCAAAACCTCCAGCCGAGGGTTCCCAAGCCCCGCCTTCCCTCAAGGCTGCTGTGCGTTACCATGGAGACCGTAAGCCCCTCACAGCTCCCTGCTGTTCTGAACCCCTCCCCCTTCTCCATCTCTCTCAGCTCTTTCTTCTGTGGCTGCAGATCTCCCCCCTTACTCGCCTCCGAGCTGATAAGCCCGAACTTCCCCAGGACAGGAATTATTATCCCCGTTTGAAATCGGGGAAAACGGAGACCCAGAGAAGGGGAGAGACCTGCCCCAGGCTACCCACAGCCTTTTAGTGGCAGAATCCCAAACACACTTCATTTCCTGCACGGGGCGCACCTTGACCTCACCACAAACCACCCCTCCTATCCAGAGAGTCCTGTTGTTCCTTTTTCCTTCTTTCCGCATTTTTGGTAGTTTAACTTTCTATTCTAAGAAATTCAGAACATGTTCTGACTAAACCTGGAGTGACGTGAAGTTCAGTCTTTACATTGGTGACTTCAAATCTATTCTTGGGTAAGCTGTTGAAGTCCTTGGTGAACTGAAATAGTGCTGGATGATAAAACCTGCCAACAAGCTACTGCAGAATGTACCCGCCCTGCCTATGCAGATGCAACAAAAGAGCATCACATCTTAGAGCCTTGCGATTTTCCAGCATGTGTTAAGAAAGCCAGTACAGGACCATGCAGAGTTTACACAACAAACACCTGAGAATTTTGACACATTCTGCCAAGTAGTTAAGTGCTCCTATAACTTTAACAGACAAGGGTATCAAAACCTTGGCATATGGAAAAGAGAATTCATCCTGCAAAGCTGAGTTCCAGTCCCAACCTGCTCATTTTGATCTTGTGCACATTACTCAACCTGAAAGAATACCACTCCCTCCTGTGTGATGGCTGTGCTGGTGTGAAAGGACTTGGGAAGGTGTGATAAGCTAAGCTCACCAGATGTGTTATTTATTGTTATTAAATGAAGGCTGAAGAAGGATCGCCTAAATTTTTTCCCAAGGGCCTCCAACTTTCAGATTGTTAGATTCTGAACTTTTCCATGATTAACATGTGTGATGCTAAAGGTCTATGATTCTAGAATCCTGAGCCTGATTCTAATCCCAGAACCCTTCGAGTCTGACATTCTCTGATTCCATGCAGGTGTGAAGGCAAGGTCTGAAGCCAGGCAGGGTGAAGACCCAGGTCAGCATTCTAGGCCCCTGGGGAGGAGCAGCTGTCCTTGCCGTCCAGTGTCTGGGCTCACCCACGGAACCACAGCCTAATTCCCCTCAGACCTGTCTTCAGCTTATCACCCTTCCTCCAGCCAACTTGCCTTGGGGCCTCATCACCTGTATGATCCATATTCATCACACATATTTTTCCATTAGGTCCAATTAAACCACTTTGCCAACACTGCAGGAATCAAGACTTCCCTCAATTAGTAGGCCCAGCAGAAGAGGCCCCAATCTAGGATGGCTCCACCTGTAGCCCCCCTTATCCCATACCCCAAGCACCATCCCCCCTATTCCCTCACACCCATTAGCATGTAGCTACAGGAGCATTCCTTTCTGTAGGTTCTGGTACATGGTGTTCCTCTCTGATGGCCCCACAGGCAGCTGGCTGCTGACTCACCCCAGGTGGCTAATGCACCAGGTTCCCATGTAGTCCGATGGGGCTGCTTCACTAGGTGCACAGCATGGGTACATGTGAGCTTATATATGTGGACACCACAAGGATACCAGCTCTGGGCCGCAGACGTGAGATCCAGCTCCCAGGCCACTACTGATAATAGGGTTACATTAAGCTAACACCTTCCTCTTTGTCTAAAGAGAGTATTATGGCCCTGTGGGCCTCACAGGGTGTTCTGAAGCTTCTGAACAAATGTATCAACAATAAATTGTTCAAGAATTACATGCTGTGCTGTAAACTGATATCTAAATACAATGTGCTACAAAGATGTTCATGGTTAGCCCCATACCAGCACCACTGCCTAGCTATGTGACCTCAGGCAGATCATTTTACTTCTCTGAACCTTAGTTTCTGTGTGTGTGTGTGTGTGGTTTTTTTGAGTGCTTAGTATATAATGGGCATTGTGTCTGGCATGCTACATGGTTTACTCTATATCAGTCAGGATTCTCAGTTGCAAACAACTGAAACCATCCCTGGCAAACCTAAGCAAAAAGGAGCTTTATTGGAAGGCTGTTGGATGGTTTACTGAAATGATGAGGAGACTAGAGAGCCAGATAGAATTCAGGGGTAACTGGGCATAGCCAAAGTCCTCCACAGGAACTTTTTAGGACAGACTTCAGCTCATGCTACTTGCCACTTGCTGTTCACCACGGCACTGCTGTGCTCTTGTCTTCACCTCAGCCTTCTGACATAATCTCTGTCCTCACCCCTCTGCCTAACTCCCACCAGACTCAAGACTCAGGTGAGGGCATCAGCTTGGCTCAGTCCAGACCCACACGGGTCAGGGGAAGAGTTACTGCTCCCTTCAGCTTCTGTATAGCTTGGAATTCCTCCAAACAGACAAAAGTATCTGGATGTTGGGCAGCCAAAAACATCCAATGTCCACTAAAGCCTTTAGCAATCTTTTTTCAAAAATATTTTTTAATGTTTATTTTTGAGAGAGAGACAGAGTGTGAGTGGGGGAAGGGCAGGGAGAGAGGGAGACACGGAATCCAAAACAGGCTTCAGGCTGTGAGTTGTCAGCACAGAGCCAATGTGGGGCTTGAACCCATAAACCGCAAGATCATGACCTGAGCTGAAGTTGGATGCCCAACCAACTGAGCCACACAGGCGCCTCAAGCCTTTAGCAATCTTGGAATCAGGTAATATTACATTTTACAGAGACTTTGTCTCTGAAGGGTTTATTTACTGGTCACCCAGCAGGTCACTAACACTCACCTTGCAGGAATGGAATAAAAAGAATGGATGTAGGTAGTCAGGAAATATTAACTCCCTTTTCCCCCTGAGTAGTAGCTATTGCTGGGAAATGTTTGCTCAGCCATGGGGAAGGCTTTCAAAGACTTGTTCATATTCCCTAGGATTCTGGAGTTGGCCACTAACAACACTCACAATTGTAGTTTACCCCAAGAGACGGACTCCAGCGTAGACAGATTATCATCACCATCATCATCATATTGCCTTTATTTAGTTCATGGGAGCCTCACAAAACCCTGTGAGTTAGGTATTACTTCAGTTTACCAAAATGAGAACACAGGGCCTCAGAGAGGTTTAGTGACTGTTCCAAGCTCAGAACTTGTGACTTCCAAAGCAAGTCAGAGCCCAAATCATATCCAGGTCTCCTGTTCCCAGGGTCTGCTCTAACACATGGCCTTTATTTCAAAGGAGCAAGCTGAAAGCAGGACATTCAAGATTCAATACAGACACAAATGCCAAGGCAGGAAGAGGCCTCAAGACTCTGCAACCCTTCTCCCTTTTTATTGATGGGAAAGCTGAGGCCCAGAGAGAGGAGGTGCCCTGTCCAACCTCACACAGCACCGTCTATAAAGCCTCTGTACAAGAGCCAGGGTTTGAATACAGTTGTCTTGCCTCCCAGTTTAGTGAGCTTTGTTCACACCATTATGGAGCTCATTTTAAACTTGAGGTAACTAAAATGGACAGAAGGGTAGTTAAATGGTGCACTCAGCTGTTGGGATAAGGCTTAGGTGTGGGCCCAGAAAAAAGCAGCAGGACGGCTGAGAAGTAGGAGACTTTGAATCTCCAGAAAATCCTGTTCTCTCATAATCAGGAAATGTCTCCAAACATTGAGAGCCAGTTATCTCATCCTGGTTGGAACTGATTGACACAGACTTAAATTTGTGGGTTATTAGAATAGTTGGAGAGAGGGATCTGAAGGCAATTAGATTAGACCTGGACAAGATCAAACTTGTGTGGCCCAAAGAGCTGGACAGTCTGTGATCATTAGCGCCTTCATCTAAGGCCCACACCTAGACACTGGGAAATTTCCATGTGCCTTGGCCCTTGAGGCAGACTTCCCTCCACACAGATGCCCCTCCTCCTACCCCTCCTGACTCCATCCAGAGTCAGCTCAGATAGCATTTCCCTAGGAAAAATTTTTGATTCTCACGCTGGGTTGGAACCTACTCTGGTCTCCTGCAGCCCCTACAGCTTTCCTATGTATGTTACATCAGTGACCACACTGGGTTGTCATTGAATATGCCCCTGTCTCCTGCATTAGAGACTGTTAACTCCAGGGTATGGAAAAGTCTGCCGCAGAGAAGAGTCAGCAAATGTTAGCTAACTGAATGAATGGATGGAGAAAAAGGAGGAGAGAACACCCAGGAACGCAGCCCTCTCCCCAGTTCCTCTTCTATTCCCACTCTAAACTCCAGGCCGAGGGATATCAGTCTCTGTTCCATCCCAACTCCTGGATTTGGCCTTTGGATCTAGTTTCTTTGATAATGAAGCCTCAACTCTCCCCCAACTAACTCTGACCTGGCTTCCCCTGCTCCTGACCGACTACAAGGATCCTGAGTTGCCTTCAGTCTAATGTCCCCAGAAGGTGAACTCCAGTAGTGAGAGCCCCATCTGCAGGCAGCTTGCTGGCCAGCAGCTTAGTCAGGCTACCCTAGAAGAAAGGACATACAGTAGCCACAGGCTGGCATGGTCTCTGTGCAGGCCCTGACATCTCAGTGTGAAGCTGACAGAAGCCCAAGAGCCAGCCAGATGCCCATAAGTGAGAAGCTCTAGCAGCCAACTAGGTCTTTATTGGGCCCTTATAGGCCACTAAGCTGGGGATATGGGAATCAGAGTCTGAATCAGAGGCTCAACACTGAGGTAAAACTAAGCAAGAAGGATGCCAGGACATCTAGAAGGCGGTGTTTTAGGGACCCAGTGACATCAACATTCCAGAACATACTAATATTCTAACACACGGATGTTCCAGCACACTACATTCTGTCACCTTGCCATTCCCTATGGGTGACATTCCACCCTGCAACATTCCTCTCTCTGCCATTCCAACATTCTGCTCCACCAACATTCCTCCATACCAGCACTCCAACATTTTCAAATACCAGCACCACAACTGGAACTTTCAATCCTCCAACTTCCTTCTACTATAACCATTTATTTGTCTCTTGGTTCACTTACACCACTGGCTCTTAAAATTTTGGAGAACACAAACTCTTTTAAGAAATTTCTTAAAATCTCTGGCTCCTTCTTCCCCAGGAAAAAAATGTATACATACATACCATTTTGTGTATCATTTCAGATTTTCAATAACCCTCAGCAGGATCCATGGACTCTAAGCTAAGAACTGCTTAATTTTACCCTGCCTTAATCCAGAAAGACATTTAAAATAAAACAAGATCTAAGTTTAAGATAGGATAAGACTGAAAAACAAACAAACAAACATGGTAGGGACAAAGCGGAGCCTGGAATGATGCAAAAAGTGCAGAACATAGTGACCTACAACAGCTAAATTTGTATCCCACATATTTAGCTCTAAGACTTCCAGCAGCCAAGGCAAAAAGGGAAACCTGTTCACTTACACAGTTCACAGTGTTCATGAGATAAAAACAAACCACTTACTCTTTAGGGGACATACAACTATTCTTGGTATGAAGACCAGACAAGAGTTTCTCCTGAGATCCTCCTAAAGAATGATGTAATGGACCATGGCCTCAACAGGGCTCCCTCACAATAGACCCAGAGATGTGTTCTGTAGTAGAGTGACCAACTCATCCCAGTTGGCCTGGCACTTTCTCAGTTTTAACACTGAAAGTCTTGTGCCCCATGAGCCTCTTTGGTCCCAGACAAACTGAGATGGTTGATTACCTTATTTGTGAGCTATTGGTCAGTCAGAGATTACCTATGGTAAGATTCTAAAGTAGCATGTATAATTAAAATTATCCTTGGAGGGGCACCTGGGTGACTCAGTCGGTTGAGTGTCCGACTCTCGATTTCGGCTCAGGTCATGATCCCAGGATTGCGGGATTGCCGAGCGTGAAGCCTGCTTAAGATTCTCTTTTTCCCTCTGCCCCTCTCCCCCACTCACTTTCTTTCTCTTTCTCAAATAAAATATTAAAAATAAATAAAATATATAAATAAAATAAATATAAGATAATATATAAAATATATAAAATCATTAAATAAATATAAAAAATAAATAAAATTATCCTTGGAAAGCCTTACATTCATTCAAGAAGTAAAGTACAGAACCCACCTCTCAATAGCACAGCCAATTATCCCCTAGCAACAGAAAAGACTGCTGTTTCTTTGGTGGTGTATCTGAAGAGACTGCCTTGCCTTAAACACTGGAATCACATACGGTGTGGCAAAATGAGCACACACCAAGGATTTTATGAGGCATGTAAGAGCTGATACCAATGGAAGGAACAACAGATTTACCTCTCCCCTAACACACTCTTCTGGGGAATATGCTGAGTGAATGAATTAATATTTAATATGTTATTGGTCCTTCTCTTCCCATCTGTCTCTTTTCACTCACAAGTAAAATTGAATTTCCGTAAGTCAAAAAAATAGTACCTATCCCATAGGGTTGTTGTGAGAATTAAGGGTTAATATTCATAGAACACTTGAAAGAGTACCTGGCACAGAGTGTTTGCTCTAATTGCTGTTAAATATAGGTATGCTGGCACTCCACTGTATGTCCTACAGCAATCCTGGCTATAAGCTGATAGCAATTTGGGAAAGATATTCTCTGGCAGGGATGAGGGTTAGGACCCCAGCCCTCTGTAGTTCCAATTTCATTGAAGGCATACCTTCTAAACTTCTAGAGTTGCTAAGAGACTGCCCGTCTTCAGATAGTTCTTCCCAAGCACTGGATCTGAGTCTGAGGTCATAAGTGTGAGTGGCCATGAACATACCCTGCTGAGGGTTTTCCCCTCTCAGTCCACTCCTTGGTTTAGAGGATCCCCACACACCAGCTAGAGAATAACAGCTCACAAGCTCCCTCAGTGTCCAGACTGTACATGCCTCCCACGCAGTCTGCCCTGCCGTTGGGGGGTAGCCCTGCCCAGCTGGGGTCTGTGCAGAGGCCTGGCATGAGTACTGAGCTGTTTGCCACACAGACCAATGAATCGCTGAATGTGAAAACACTGTGCACTGTGAAGCGCTCTGCAGGTGTGAGAGACCAGGATTAGTATACAGTGGTACTGGGTTCAGAGTCCAGAGAGATGATGAGACTGGAGCCTGGGTAGTGACCACAGGATGGAAGGAGGAAGCAAACAGCAATTATTTCAGAAGGCTTGGAGGGAGACACACTTGATACTTAACTATGCTAAGGCCAACAATCAGTAAGAAATCCCAAGCAGTAGGGTTCCTGAATCCTTCTCCAGGCAGAGTGCACATTTCCCTGAGAATCTCAGAGAGAAAAAAAAATAATAAATACTTGATTAGTTTACCAAAAACTCACCAGATGCCTACTCTGGTCTATGCACTGGGCATAATGGTCACCATGTCTGACCTAACTCCTAAGGGGGCGGTTCTCCTTGAAACTTCCTTGACAGTTGTTGGCTCCACCACTTACCAACTCTGTAGTCAGCAAGCCATCTACCTCTTCTAAGGTTCAGTTTATCTATCTGTTAAATGAAAATAATGCTGAACAATACCTATACCACAGGATTATGCTGGCCATTAAATAAAACAATAAACACATACAGTGCTTAGCATATGTCCCATACTGTTCTAAGTGTTTTCCACATGTAAACTCATTTAATAAAAATAACCACAGGAGGTAGGTACCATTTTTATCCCCATTTTCCAGTTGATGAAAAGAAGGTACAGAGAGGTCAAGTAATTTGCCCCAGATCATACAGCCCATCAGTGGTGGAGCCAGAAGTGAACCCAGGCAGTACATCTCCAGAGCCTGTGTTCTTGACCACTCTGCTAGCCACCTTCTTCTTCTTTTTTTTTTCCCAATAAGCTCTATGCTCAGTTTGGGGTTTGAACTCACGACCCTAATATCAAGAGTGTATGCTCTACTGACTGAGCCGGGCAGGAGCCCTGATCCCTCACATTTTCAATGAAGTACTTAGCATAACTCCTTGTACATAGTAAGTACCCAGTTGATGTTAGCTGCCATTATTATGATATTTTTTACATCTTTAATGAGGTATATTTTAAACATTATGATTATATTTTGACTTAATATTAGGAAACACTTTCTCTCACTGAGCTGAAATCCCCCTCAGAACATGCCCCTAGAATCTCCTGAAAGCCTGTCTTCTTCCTTGCCCCATTCCAGTCTCTTAGAGATTTTCATTCACAGGCCAGACCTGCATGATGGGGCTTGGTCCGGCCTCATTCCTGTCTGTTGATGACTCAGTCATTGGCCCATAGGGGTCGATAAGCTTCTGACAAGTCCCAGGACAATTGCAGGTTGGGGGCTGCTGCTTCCCACCCCAGACAGAGCACAGCACCTACATAAAGAAACCACATAATCTGTAGGACCCAGTGAAATTAAAATGAAAATGCAGAGGTCCTTGTTAAGAAATTATTAAGAATTTTAAGGCAGTGACAGTAGAGAATTAAACCAAGCATAAGGTTCTATGAAAATGCACAGGTGGCACATTCATGAAACTGGCCCTGAGCAGCACCTTCTAACTATGGCTCTTCACCACCCCACCCCACCTTCAGCCCATCCTGCCACGCACACAAGAAGCTGAGCCTGGAAAGCTCCTGGCACACCTGAGAAACACAGGAAGAATTTGGCACCAAGAGTTAAAGCCCACTTGAGCTCTGGAATCCATCAATTAGCTATAAGTCTACCTTGAACTTTACTGGCTGTAAGATTCAATCTGCCCACTTCCCCACTGGCTCCCTTTGTCAGAGGCAGCCCTATGGATTTAGTGGATAACAGTACAAATACCAGATTAGGTGCTGGGGACCTATCATAATCTTGCTGGGCAACTGACGGCACTTCATGTCCTCTCCAGTCTGTTTTCTTGTGTATTAAATGAAATGGTTGAATTCAGTATCAAATTAAATGTTATTTTACTGAGCACTGACCAGGCATTTTCACATCATAATGATATCATTAAATTGAGCACTTATTTACCAGGCACCATTACCAGACACATTACACCTTTGTACATTCCTTGGTTTAACCCTCACAACAATCTAATGAGATATTTTTCAGAACTCTAGAATTTAAACTTGACAGGGGTAATGATTTTTGTCTTTTTTTTTTCTACAATGTATCCTCAACTACTAGAATAATGCCTGGCACACAGTAGGTGTTCAAAAGCCATTTGTGGGGGGCACCTGTGTGGCTCAGTCGGTTGAGAGTCCAACTCTTGATTTTGGCTCAGGTCATGAACCCAGGGTCGTGGGATTGAACCCTGCATCAGGCTCTGCATGGAGCATAGAGCCTACTTGGAATTCTCTTTCTCCCCCTCTCCCTCTGCTCCTCTCCACAGATTCTGCTCTCTTTCTCTCTCTTATAAATAAATAAATAAACAAACAAACAAAAATTAAAAATTAAAAAAAAATCCATTTGTGGAACAAATGAATGAGAAAACAATCCAGAGAGGCAGTGATGTGGTTTGTCCAAGGTCTTACAGTTAGAAAATGCCACAGTCAGGATTCGAATCCACATGTGCCTGGCTCCAAAGTCTATGTTTATGCTCTTACACCTGCCATGTGGGTGTGAGTCTCATTTTATAGATGAGGAAACAGGCTCAAGCAAATGGAGTTGCTCTCCAGGATCTCTACTGGTTCTCAGATTTTGTGGTTCTAAGTGCCTGGGCCCACCCTGCTGGAAGTAATACCACTCTGAATGTTAATGTCATTTATAACCTCTGCCCAAGATTCTTCTCAGGCCTCAAGAACATTCTTCTTTCTTCACAAAAGTAGGGTCACTGGCATAGGCAGCTCAGGTTCAAATTCTGCTCTGCTACATACTGTTGTGACCTGGGGCAATTTCTCAGTATCTCTGAGCTCCAATTTCCTCATCCAACATCCTAGACGTCCCTGGAAAGATGTCCCCTCCTCCAGAAGGTGCCCTGTACACAGATGGCCCTTCATAAATGTAGCCATAATTACTCGAGCCCAGAGCAGCTTCACCGTCAAAGTTTGCTGCCACTGATGTCTGGTGTCTGCTGGGGCCTCCTAGAACCTGATTGGAGGCCACCAGCCCAGGGAGAGCAGGGTCAGCTGCTATTCTTGGAGCTGATGGAACCTAGCTGGGTTTCAAGTTCCCTCAGAAAGTCGAGGCCCAGGCAGCTCGGCTACTTACGTGAGCAGTAAGATCTGACCTCAGCATGTTCTCCCGGGCTCTCCACATGGCCCAGACTGGAGAACCTTGGGGCACAGAGCATCTGAGGGAGACCACAACCTCCTGAAGCTGACCTCAGCCTTTTAACTCTTGTTCATCAGCATCTGTTTGGTGCCCAGAAGAGCCCTGGATGCTGTTTTGGGATCTCCCAGATAATGCAAAGAATTTTCAACATCTGGATGACGGGCAGCCTCAGGAAGTGGGAAAAGGAGTCAGGAAATGGGCAGGACTCCATTTTAGTCCCAGCTGCACTACTCTCTGGGTCTGTCTCTTGACAAGCCACTTTTTCTGAGAGTTTCTCACAGGGCTGCTGAGAGGATTAGAGCATCTGGGACGTCATAGATGTGAACTCCTAAATGACAGGGAACCTGTCAGATTCAGCCCACTCTCAGTATTGGTTGAATGGGTGATGAATTATGGAGAGCACTGAATAGAAAAGCCTCACTGGGCTCCCATCTTTCACCACACAGACCTCTGACCCCAATTCTCACATAGAATTGTGGAGATCTCCGCATCAGCCCTGACAGGTGAGCATCTACCCTTGGCTTGCATATTCCTGTGATAGGACACTCACCACTTCCTAAGGCTTCCATACATCGGGCCTAGTTCTGAGGTCTGTCTCCCGGCAGCTTCCATCATCAGGCCTACTTCTGCTCTCTGCAGTTGTACAGAACAAGCCTCGCTCCCCTTCCAGAAGATAGTCCTCCAATGATTTATTACACAATGAAAATGTGCCAGCCATTGAACTAAGCATCTCACTTTATCTCATTAAACCCTTTAACCTTCACAGTAGTCCTGAAAAGGAAACATTATCCCTACTTTAGTGATAAGGAAAATGAGGCTCAGAGAGGTAACATAAACACATTTGTACATAGCAGAGAAGTGCTGTAAATCCAGATCCTTCTCCAAAGTGCTACCCTTTCAATGTTCAATGGATCCACCAGAAGATAGAATTTGTGCCTCAGAGTCCCTTCCCTTTCCTTCAGTAAAGAGTTTTTAAGTATCTTATCTGTACTGGTCTTGAGCTAGGCACTGGGAATAGAGATGAGTCAGACACAATACAGGCCCTTGAGGCACTTACAGCCTGTCCCAAACCATGTAAAAAAAACTGACAAGTACAAGGACTGTCAGAGCACCACAGACCCTGAGGGTCAAGGAGGGCTTCCTGGAGGAGGTGACACTGGGCTGAGTTTTAGAGGATTAGGAATTGGCTAGGCTTGTGTGAAGAGGGGCAAAAAGCAGGTGTTTTGGTGGAACTGCTGTTATAAAAAGCTGAAGCTATGGAGCCCAGACTGCAGAGGGTCATGGTGCCAAACCAAGGAGTGAGGACTACATACCACTGGAGTGGGCCATCTGCTTTAGTATGTGTGAGAAATCTCCTGGGCTTTGCTTGTTTAGAATCCAGAGTTTTATTTAGTACATCTAGGTGGGCCCAAGAATCTATTTTAAGCAGGTGCTCTAAGAGAATAAGGAGTAGGGGGTCACCATTGCTATAAGGGACATCTTTGAAGGATTTCAAAGAGGACAGAATTCTTGGGGAGCCTAGTGGCTCAGTCGGTTGAGTGTTGGACTTCGGCTCAGGTCATGATCTTGTGGTTGGTGGGTTCGAGCCCCGCATCGGGTTTGCTACTGTCAGTGTGGAACCCACTTCGGATCTTCTGTTCACCCCTCTGCCCCTCCCTCACTTGCACACTCTCTCTCAAAAATAAGTAAGACATTAAAAAAATAAATTAAGAAAAAAGAGGATAGAATTCTTAGTCCCTGTGTTTGGAGCTTCATAAACTCCTCATAAACTCATAATCAGGGACACAACCATGAAAACAAGAATTTATAATGATGACTAATTCTTAGTATTCCAAGAAAAAAAAAGTGCCAAACTTGGACTTGTGGTTCTTTAGCCATGAGGATATTGATTTATTGGCATTAAGTTTTTGAGCATGTACTTTAGGGTGCCAGGGTAGCACTCTGTTGGGTCCTTTTCCTCCATTATCTTAAAACCTTTTTTATTTTTTTTATTTTTTATTTTTTTTTTAATTATTTTTTTTCAATGTTTTATTTTATTTTATTTTGGGGACAGAGAGAGACAGAGCATGAACGGGGGAGGGGCAGAGAGAGAGGGAGACACAGAATCGGAAACAGGCTCCAGGCTCTGAGCCATCAGCCCAGAGCCCGTCGCGGGGCTCGAACTCACGGACCGCGAGATCGTAACCTGGCTGAAGTCAGACGCTTAACCGACTGCGCCACCCAGGCGCCCCCCTTAAAACCTTTTTTAAAAAGACCCTTCCTGAACACAGCCCAAGAAAGAGTATTGATCCATCATGTGTCAGCTCTGACTTAGACAGGAACTTTTCTTGATGAGCAGTTTCAAAAAGAATATACCCCTGTGGCTTACATTGGTCCCTAGATATGAATATGAGTCTGGGCCTGATTTGTCCTGGGGTGGTTGGAGGCTGCTAAGGTGCCACGCTATGCTGTTCATCTCAGCAAGCAGCCACTGATGGTCTAGCATGTTCCCGGCCTCATCCTGGGCACTAAGGATACAGAAGAAGCCAATCAAGTCCCTATTCTCCAGGAGCTCATAGTCCTGTGGAAAGTGGAGACCATCAACACACAGATGATAATACAGTGTGATCAGTGCTGTGATGGATGAAATTTGGGGCAGAAAAAGCCTCTAACCAGCCTGGGTGATGAAGGGAATGCTTCCAAAGTGTTAAAAGATGAAGAGCATTCTACTTAAAAGGCAGAAGGAAGCAGGGGCCCTCACACTCTGGTGCTGGCGTAGGGGAGAGAATCAGGGGTGGGGATCCGGACTTGGGAGGGGTGACAAAATAAATAAAAATAAAAAAGTAAAAGATAAAGGAACATTCTGGAGAGAGGAGCCAGCATCATAAATGCATGGCAGTAAGAAACAGCCAGGGTGTTTTGTTGTTAATTTTTTTTTTTTTTAGCAGTGGTGCAGAGACTACAAGCAGCTCCCAAGTTAGGAAGATGGAGCTAAATATGGAGGCAAGGAGGGACTGTATCATGGGGGCGGGGAGACTTATATGTTAGGCAAAGAATTTTGGCCTTTCCTCTTCAGACAGTGGGGAGGCCTGATTTATAAACTGTAATACAATCACCATTCCTTAAGCCTGGGGAGGGGCACCAGCTGGGAATAGTTTCCACTCCAGGCCCCAGCAGGTGCAAGTCTTCTCAGTGACTCTGTCTCCACTGGGGCCACAGGGAAGGAGGAGGAGCAGGAGGAGGAGGAGGAGGAGGAGGAGGAGGAGGAGGAGGAGGAGGCGGCGGCGGCGGCAGGAGGCAGGCCCCACCCCCCACCCCTTTCTCCAGGCCTGTAGAGCAGCTGTTTTAGGCCCTGAATACCTCTAGAGAGCCTCACCATCAGCTCCCTGGATATTAAAAGAATGGCAGCAAAGGGAGACTGTCTTAAAAGTTAGACACCTTCACAAGTTAACACTGACACATGGAGAGAAAACAATGACCTAATTATAAAATATGGTCCCATAAAAATCTTTTATCCCCATGTTATAAGTAACAAAACCAAGACCCATAGGTCAGATAACTTGTCCAAGGTCACACAGCCAATAAAGGCAAAACCCAGATCAGAATCCAGGTTAAGACCTTTAGACCTAAGACCTGGAAAGAGTCTGGTACCTCCCCTCCCCAACCCTAATAATAAATTTAAAATAAGAGATCTAAACTGCAAAATCACTATCAGAAAGCCAAAAATGTTTACCTTTTTTTCACATCAAGTGGTTATTTGATGTTTTTTAAAAATACAAAATTATTTTATTGATTTATATCTTCTCATTCTTTGTTAGGTGCCCTAATTACTCATGCTTATTAGTATGCCTTTGACTAACCCAGAGTTGCCCACATCTGTAGGATCTGAAATCTAGGCATTTTCCCTCTACCATGTTGCCTCTCACAAAATTTTTTCAGGCAATTGTGTAAAACTTCAAGAAATTAAAATGCAATTTATTTCTAAATTAAAAAAAATTTACTGAACGGCTCTAAGAAGTTTTTTGTCCCCCTCCTCATTTCACTCCACATCAATATGAAGGGGACCCCCCCCTCCCCCATTCACCCAGGTACTCAGGCTAGAAATTTGGGTTATTTTTTAACCCCAGGCTTGATTCCACCCCCTTCTACCCCCACATTGCTCTCCAATTCGTTTTCCACAGTAGGGTGATCTAATTTCCTGCTCAAAACCCTTCAGTGACTCTGCATGACCAACAAGATAAAACCCAAACCTCTAGGCCCTCTGTCTCTGAGACTCTTGCTTCCCTTTCTCACAACACTGAGCACTGCACTACGAAATTTTAGTGAAAACACAAACCACTAGTCAATTAGGAAACTTCTTCATTAGACTATCCAGGCCAAGCCTGGCACAGAGGAAACACATTAGAAATAGTTGCTAATGATGATTCGAATGCCTGCTAGCCAGAGGACACGGTAATGAGTAGCTTGCTGTGAACAGAGTCTGGAAACCCATTTTCAAACCTTGCCTCAAACGTTGCACAAAAGTGAGAAACTCAACCATGCTGGCTTTTATCAATCCATTCCTTCCCAGAGTGACTTGGGTATGAAACGGCCTTGGGACCTTTCTGGGCAGTAAATTCTTACTCTTTACATTTTAATAACTTTTGTGAAGTATACATTTTGAAACTGTTAATGCTTACTCTCTTGCTTTCAGCCCCATCTCACTATGTGATCCAAGGAAGGCAGGCACCTTAGGTCCCAGGCAGGAACTGGTCCATAAAAAAATAACCCAGTACATCTGCTACCAAAAATCAAATTAACTCTTTAAAATTACAATACCAATAATTTAATTGGAAAGATGTAATTCTTTAAAAAGTAATTAAATGACAACACTATTGGGCCAAAGAATGATAGTAGGTTGTAAAGGATAGTGATGGGTAATTGTTTCCTCTGCCATGTTCCAAAATGCATTTCATGAAAACATACCGCTTTTATAACCGAAAACTTCAAACCTTGCATTAAAAAAAATTAAATGTTTACATTTTTTTATTGTGGTAAATGCACATAAAATTTACCATCTTAATCATTTTTAAATGTATAGCTCAGTAGTGTTAACTACTTCGCATTTTTGTGCAAGTAATCTCCAGAACTATTTCGTCTTGCAAAATTCAAACTCTATAACCATTAAATAACTTCCCATTTTCCCCTTCCCCCAGCCTGTGCCAACCACCATTCTACTCTCTCTCTGAGTAGATCTAGATACCTCATGTAAATGAAATTACACAGTATGTCTTTTTGTGATGGCTATTTCATGTAGCCTGTCTTTTAGGTTCATCCATGTAGCATGGGTCAGATTTTCCTTCCTTTTAAGGCTGAGTGATATTCCATTGTATGTATACACCACATTTTGTGTATCCACTCACTCACTGATAGACATCTGAGTTTGCTTCTGCTTTGTGGCAACTGTAAATGTTGCTATGAACATAGGTGCACCCAGAAATGGAACTGTTAGATGATATGGCCATTCTATGTTTAATTTTTTGAGGAACCACTATATTGTTTTCTTCCCCCCCCACTATATTGTTTTCTGAAGTGGCTATATCATTTTACATTCCCACTAACAATGTGTAAGGGTTCCAATTTCTCCATATCCTTGAAAATGTTTGTCTTTTTTATTATTATTATTTTTTAATATTTATTTTTGACAAAGAGAGAGAAATAGAGCATGAGTGGGGGAGGGGCAGAGAGAGAGGGAGACACAGAATCCGAAGCAGGCTCCAGGCTCTGAGCTGTCAGCACAGAGCCCAATGTAGGGCTCGAACTCACAGACCGTGAGATCATGACCTGAGCCGAAGTCGGACACTCAACCGACTGAGCCACACAGGGAGCACCCCCCTTTTTTTATTTAAAAAAAAAATTTTTTTTTCAACGTTTTATTTATTTTTGGGACAGAGAGAGACAGAGCATGAACGGGGGAGGGGCAGAGAGAGAGGGAGACACAGAATCGGAAACAGGCTCCAGGCTCTGAGCCATCAGCCCAGAGCCCGACACGGGGCTCGAACTCACGGACCGCGAGATCGTGACCTGGCTGAAGTTGGACACTTAACTGACTGCGCCACCCAGGCGCCCCGCACCCCCCTTTTTTTAATAGAACAGCCGTCCTGACAAGTGTGGGATAATTATCTCATTCTGGTTTTGATTTGCATTTCCCTAATGATTAGCGATGTTGAGCATCTTTTCATATGCTTGTTGGCTTACAGAATTTATTTTAAACCAAACAAAAACTACTTCACATTTTAAAAATAAACTCACTTTTTAAAACTTATCTGCTCCTGGGAAAGTCCCTTTCCTCCATCAACTTGAGAAACTGGCAGGCTGAGCTTACAAACCTTCATCTACATTGCATGCCTTCCTTGTAGAACAGCTGCAAAACTGGAAGCTCAGAACAGTAGGTGGTGACAGACCAGTCCTGTTATTGCAGGAAAATGACAAGCTTGCCCCCTAGTGACGGGTTAGGAAGATAATAGAAAAGGCAAAGGTTTACCTTAAAAGAAAAAGCACAACCACCACAAAGAACATCTCTACCCTACCCAGAATCTGGAGAGAAACTAGTAACACAAACTACTAATCAATCACAATAGTTTATTCACAGAGACAGTTAAAAAGATCCAGTTCTGAGGGACAAAATGTGTCACAAAACCTTTGCTTACAAATCCCTAGGTGAAGTTGCCTTGGGAATAATCTGTCCTTCAGCATGATGAGCAATGCCAGGTGAGTGGACTGGGGATGCTAATTTTCAACTGTGGATGCCTCCGCTAAAGCACAGCTTATATTTCATCCTCTTTGGCAATCCTGAAGCATAATGACCTTTAACTTTTATGCTGCACATCCCTCCCAATCTCTAAGAATTTATTGAAGCTCTGACTCTAAAGGCAAAAAGGAAGCCCACACCAATGATTACATAAGTCAGAGGGTGGAAGTCGTGACTATTTAACTGTTCTTAGCTCCTTAAGCCCTCTATTATGTAAGTCAAGACTCTGATTTTCAAGCCCTCCCAACTAAAATAATAATAATGATAATAATAAGGTCTGATTCCTTCAGGCACTGTGGCTGCTGAGTCTTCCTGCTCTTTGTCTCCCCTCTCCACCCCCCGCCCAGTCTCTACTGCTCTCTAGTTTGCCTTTTTTCACAGAGCACAGACTCTGAGACATAAAATCCCATACATGTGTGTGTCTTCACAGAACACAACAGATGAAAGAATACTGACTGAAATAAACATTTCAGGCTACAACCTAGTAGGTGACACTCTGGGGTAATGGGTCTATGTAACCAGAGCTACTGACATTAAGTCCCAAGTCTTCCTGCTCCAGCAGGTTGACTTTCAAGGGCTATGTAAGACATAGGAGGTGCCAGCCTCAAGCTGTGTGTTACTTAGAAGCATGGGCCACACTACCCAAATGTCAAAGGCTGGACATTTTTCTGCTGTTCTTTGTGCAGCTGCCGGGCCCGGTTTTTTAGCACCTCGGCCTTTGCCTCATCTTTATCTACACCATCCCCCAGCCTGTACATGCGGCTGGCATTGGCACAGGCCCAGACATGGCCCAAGTCACAGGCTTTCATTGAGTATTTACATGCCAGGCCCATGTCCTTGGGAAAGCCAGGGGCACCCTGCAGGAACATGGCACTGAGATTGAAGCAGCTGGAGGCATAGCTGCCTTCACAAGCCCTTGTGTAGTAGTCTCTGGCCTTCTCCAGATCAGGCTGGCCATCTTCATTGACCTGTCCATCATGTGCCAAGAGACCAACGTTGTGACATGCCTCCACAGACTTCCTTCCAGGCTTCTCACACGCCATCAGAAAGCAGCTGGAGGCAGCTTTCAGGTCCTGGGTCAGTCCACCTGGGAGGAAGGAAAGGGAAGAAAAAAATAAACCCAACCAGGGCAGAACCTGCATGTCTGAGGCCAAAGTTAGAGACTAATTCCTGAATAAAGTTCATACATTTTGAGCTAAGGCAGCATGAAAGGAAGGTGGCCTGGTATATAGCACAAAGACTTTCCAGCCTTGGAATCTTTGTTCAAATGATATCTTATGAGGCAGACCACCCCTAAAGGAGGTGAAAGGTGGGGACTATAAGAACTACCTCATGGGATTATAGGGAGAACATGTGATCTTATAAGCACTTTGTTAAATGTTCATTAAATGTATATTGAATACATATTATTTGCCAACTTCTGTTCTAGGTTCTGGAATAAACAGACACAGTCCCTACCCTTATAATCTAATGAAACAGATATTTAACAACCACACAACCTAATGTATGATTTTAAGTGTGACAAGCATTTGGAAGAAAAGTCCAGGATGCTATGAGAATGTATCATGGCTCTGACCTAGACCAGGTTAAGATCAAGGAAAGTCTCCCCAAAGAAGTGATATTTGAGATGTAATATAATGGGGAAAAAAAGAAGGAAAAAAAAAATGGAGTAAGAATTGTTCTAAGCAGGAGGAATAGGATACAAAGAGAAAAAAAGCTCATATGTCTAGAACCCAGAAATCGCTAGGGAAAAAAGGCTGTAGAGACAGGTAAGGGTCAGATCACAGGTCTGACGCATCTTATTAAGGATCCTGTACTTTATCTTAGAAATTATGGGAAACTGCTAATGGGTGATTTTAAGCAATGGTGGTGACAGGGCTCAATTTTCTCTTTAGTTTTTAGATTTTTCTTTTTAATGGAAAATTTCAAATCCCTATGTACTATCACTCATTCTCAAAAAATACAAACACTATCTTTTAACATTATTTTTTAAAGAAATCACTCCAAATCTACCACCTAAAAATAACCATCATTATCATTAAGAGAATACCATTCCAGTTAGCTTTGTAGTATATATTCAGATTACATGTTGGCTGGCTGAATGGACAGCTAGATAGACGTATGTACTTTGAAAAATTGGATTGTATTTGCTAATTTTATTTTTTAAAGTTTGTTTATTTACTTATTTACTTATTTACTTATTTACTTACTTATTTACTTATTTACTTATTTACTTATTTACTTATTTACTTATTTATTTATTTATTTATTTATTTATTTATTTATTTATTTCACATGTGTAAGAGCACAGGAGGGGCAGAGAGAGACAGAATCCCAAGCAGGCTTCGTGCTATCAGCACAGAACCTGATGTGGGGCTCAGTCACACGAACCATGAGATCATGACCTGAGTTGAAATCAAGAGTCGGATGCTTAACCAACTGAGCCACCCAGGTGCCCCTTAACTAAATCTAGGAAGTACTAACTCACAACTATAAAAGGTGAGGATATTGGTGTCTCACATTTCCTTCCATCTTTCCTCCCCCGCCCTCTACTTTTTGTTACTTCTCTATTATTTTAATTTAGGAAGACAGCATAGCACAGTGGTTAACAGAAGCCTGGGCTCTGTAGCCAGAAAACCTAGGCTCCAGTCCTGGCTCCATTCCTTGCTGGCTGTGTGACATTAGGCAAGTTACTTAACCTCTATAAGCCTCCATTTTCCTCACCTGTAAAATAAGGAAAACAGTACCTACTTCATATGTTAGAAGCTTAAATGCGTTTTTACAAAGAGCCTGGCACATAATAAGTGTCCGGGAAACATTGTGGTGTTTCTATGCTCTAAAGGTTTATATTATTTACATGCTATTCAGTAACCTAATAAGCCCGATAGTCATTCTAAATGGATTCCACTCATCACCAGTCTTTTCATTAGAGCGTCTCCATTCCTGAATTGTTTCTTTTGATTAACTTCTTTATTGGTTATCAAATAGATTTTTCCAGAAAAACTCATACATAGATTCTATTTCCCCTGAGTTCTTTCAGTTCTGAGAGTGTATTTGTGCCACCTTATATTTAAATAGGATATAGGTCTTGCTTTTATACACAGCCTAACAATCTATGCGTTTTACTGGAGTGTTTACTTACATTTAATGCAATTGTTGATTATAGCTGGGTTAAAATCTATAATCTTACTTATTTCCCATTTGTCCCAAATGCTTTTTGTTTTTTCTCCTTTCTTGCATTCTTTGGAATCGTGTATTTCTTTCTTTAAAGATTTTATTTCACTTTTAAGTAATCTTTACATTCAACGTGGAGCTCAAACCCATAACCCTGAGATCAAGAGTCACACTCGGGGTGCCTGGGTGGCTCAGTCAGTTAAGCGTCCGACTTCGGCTCAGGTCATGATCTCGCGGTCCATGGGTTCGAGCCCCGCGTCGGGCTCCATGCTGACAACTCAGAGCCTGGAGCTTGTTTCAGATTCTGTGTCTCCCTCTTTCTCTGACCCTCCCCTGTTCATGCTCTCTCTCTGTTTCAAAAATAAATAAATGTTAAAAAAAATTTTTTTTTTAAATAAAGAGTTACACTCCACTAACCCAGCCAGCTAGGTGCCTTGAATCGTGTATTTCTTTGAATTTTTTTAAATGTTCATTCATTTTTTGAGAGAGAGAGAGAATGAGTGGGGGCAGGACAGAGAGAGAGGGAGACACAGAATATGAAGCAGGCTCCAGCCTCTGAGCTATCAGCACATTTCGATGCGGGGCTCGAACCCACGAACCATGAGATCATGACCTGAGCTGAAGTTGAATGCTTAGCCAGCTGAGCCTTGAATTGTGTATTTCTAATAATCCATGTCATTCTTATCACTGGTTTTTTAGTTATACTTCCCTCTTCAGTGACTTATCTAGTGAACATATAACATTAATTTATCACAATCTACCACAAATATTATACCACTTCACATATAATGTAAGAATCTTAAAATACATTTTTATTCATTTACTACAGTTCCATCCTTTGTATTATTGCTATTATGTCTTACTTCTACGTATACTTTTTAATTTTACCTCTATATATAAACCTCACAATACACTGCCATTATTTTTGCTTTAAACAGTCTTTTAGAGATATTAAGAAATGAGGAAAAAAGTCTCATATCTGCATACATATTCTAATGTGCTTTATTCTTATGTATGGATCTTAGTTTCCATCTGTTATCATTTGCTTTCAATCCAAACAACTTTAACATTTTTTGTGGTGCAGGTCTGCTAATGATTCATTCCATGAGCTTTTGTCTATCTGAAAATGAATTTACCTCATCTTCATTTTTATTTTGTTTAATGTTTATTTATTTTGAGAAAGAGTACATGTGCAAGAGTGGGGGAGGGGCAGAGACAGAGAGAAGGAGAGAGAGAATCCCAAGCAGGCTCCATGATGTCAGTGCAGAGCCGGACATGGGCTCGATCTCATGAACCATGAGATTATGACCTGAGCTGAAATCAAGAGTTGGACGCTTAACCGACTGAGCCACCAGGTGCCCCCATCTTCATTTTTAAAGACATTTTTGCTAAAGTAGAATTCATGTTGGATAGTTTTTTCTTTCATCCCTTAAAGATGTTGTTTTGTCTTCTGGCTTATGTTGCTTCTGATGAAAAGTCAGGAGTTGTTCTCACCACTATTCCCTTCAAAGTCTTTCTCTGATTGCCTTTTTTTTTTTAATTTTTAAAAATTAAAAAAAAAATTTTGATAGAGTCCACATGGGGAGACAAGCAGGGGAGAGGCAGAGGGAGAGAGAGGGACAGAGAAAGAAAGAGAGAGTTCCCAACACGTGGCTTGATCCCATGACCCATCATGGCCTGAGCTGAAATCAAGAGTTGGACACCCAACTGACTGAGCGACCCGGGTGCCCTTCTCTGATGGCTTTTAAGATTTTCTCTTTATCTTCGTTTTTCACCAAATTGGTAATAATGTGTCTAGGTATAATTTCATTGGTTATCCTCCTTGGGTTCAATGAGTGCCATGGATCAGCAGACTGATACTTTTCATCAAATTTGGAAATTTTTCTGCTGTTATTTCTTCAAATATATACATATTTTGCCCCAATCTCTTTTCTTTCTGGGACTCTGATATACAGGTGTTAGGTTGAAGAATACTGACTCCTACAGGTTGAGGCTCTTTTTTTTTTTCTCATCACTTCATTTTGGGTGATATCTATAATCCTATATTCAAGTTCACCAATCTTTCAAATTGTCTATTTTGCTATTAAGCCTGTCAAGTAACTTCTCATTTCAAATATTATGTTTTTCTACTGTAGGATTTCATTTGGTTCAAGTGTTAATTTCTCTAATGTGATTTCCTATCTATTCACTCATTATGCCCATATTTTATTTTAACTTTTAAAAATATTTATTACACCTGTTTAAAATTTTTTTTTAATGTTTATTTATTTTTGAGACAGAGACAGAGCATAAACGGGGGAGGGTCAGAGACAGGGAGACACAGAATCCGAAGCAGGCTCCAGGCTCTGAGCTGTCAGCACAGAGCCCAATGTGGGGCTCGAACTCATGGACCGTGAGATCATGACCTGAGCCGAAGTTGGATGCTTAACCGACTGAGCCACCCAGGCGCCCCTATTACACCTGTTTTAAAATATTTAACTGTTAATTTCAACATCTCTGTCATATCTAGGTGTTTCTGTTGACTGCTTTTTTTCTGTTTAGCAATTTCTTATTTTATGCTAAACACTGTACATGATACTTTGTTCCATCTGGATTTTGCTATATTCCTTTGAAGGTTGTTGAACTTTTTTTTTTTTTTAATTTTTTTTTTCAACGTTTTATTTATTTTTGGGACAGAGAGAGACAGAGCATGAACGGGGGAGGGGCAGAGAGAGAGGGAGACACAGAATCGGAAACAGGCTCCAGGCTCTGAGCCATCAGCCCAGAGCCTGACGCGGGGCTCGAACTCATGGACCGCGAGATCGTGACCTGGCTGAAGTCAGATGCTTAACCGACTGCGCCACCCAGGCGCCCCAGGTTGTTGAACTTTTGTTCTGGTAGCCAAAATCCCTATGGCACTTGTTTGTAAATTTTGTTAGAGCAGATTATAGAACAGTCTTGCTACTAGGGCAATCTCAGTTGAATGTAGTGTTCAATGTCTCTCCACTCAGGCTGGTTGGAATTCAAACCACTCCCATTACTGTGAAACCTCTGGAACCTCTTCTCAGTTCACAGCTCCCCAGTAGCTTTTCAATGAAGGTCTCTCAGTCTCCCTCTATGCATGTGCTGCTTAACATTAGGCCAAAGACCTAAAAGTACTCCTATATGGATTTCTGGAGTGCCTTCTCAGTATAGCTTCTTTCTTCTCTAGCATTCTGTCCCTCAAATTCCAACTGCTTTATTCACCAGAAATTCTGACTTCTGCCTCATCAGTTCAGCAAAATTGTCATGCTCTCTTTGGCTTCCATCTCTGTGATAGTCTGGAAAGAACTTCCAGGCAGAAAAAGTAACCATGGATGGGGCTCACATTTTATGTTTCCCTTTTCTTGAGGATCACAGCACTACACTGCCTGTTTTTCACATATTTTATCCAATCTATGGTTTACATTCTTTTTTTTCTTTTTAACTAAAGAAAAGGGTGGAATTTAATCTTAATTTACAGGATACTGCAAGATACGAAATTCCACACAGAAATAAGAAACCTATTGAGAAGAGAAGCTTCAGACAGTATACATAACTTGGAACTGTTCAAGTATAACTGTAGTGTAAAAAATGCTATAATAGCAAACCACATTTAAAAAGAATTCTTGGGGGGGGGGCACTTGGGTGGCTCAGTTGGTTAAGTGTCCGACTTTGGCTCAGGTCATGATCTCACAGTTTGTGGGTTCGAGCCCCGCATTGGGCTCTGTGCTGACAGCTCAGAGCCTGGAGCCTGTTTCAGATTCTGTGTCTCCCTCTTTCTTTGCCCCTCCCCCACTTGCGCTCTGTCTCCCTCGGTCTAAAAAATAAAAAAATTTAAAAAAAAATTTTTTTTAATTAAAAAAAAAAAAGAATTCTTGGGGCGCACCTGGGTGGCTCAGTTGGTTAAACATGTGACTCTTGATTTCGGCTCATGTCATGTTCTCACAATTGTGAGATCTTGCTCCATGTTGGGATCCGCACTGAGCAAGGAGTCTGCTTAAGATTCTCTCTCTCTCTCTCTCTCTCTCTCTCTCTCTCTCTCTACTTCTTTTTAAAATTTTTTTTAATGTTTATTTTTGAGAGAGAGAGACAGAGTGTAAGCAGGGGAAGGGCAGAGAGAGAGGGAGCAGAATCTGAAGCAGGCTCCAGGCTCCAAGCTTCCAGCACAGAGCCCGACGCGGGGCTCGAACCCACAAACTGAGAGATCAGTTTGTGATCTGATCCTGAGCCGAAGTCAGATGTGTAACTGACTGAGCCACCTAGGCACTCGCCCTCTCTCTATTTCTGCTCCTCTCCCAAGCTTGTATTCTCTCTTTCTCTAACATAAAAATAAAGTAAAATTAAAAAATTAAAAAGAGTTTTTGGGGCACCTGGGCAGCTCAGTCAGTTCAGCAGCCAACTCTGGAATTTGGCTCAGGCCGTGATCCCAGGGTCATGGGATTGAGCCCTGCATCAGGCTCTGCACTGAGCATGGAGCCTGCTTGGGATTCTCTTTCCCTCTCTCTCTCTCTCTCTCTCTCTCTTCCTCTTCCCCACTTATGAGAGCACTCTCTCTCTTTAAAATAAAATAAAAAGTAAAAATAAATAAAAAATAAAAAGACTTCTTAGTAGAGAAACAGTAAGACAAATGTATAGCAAACATAGTACACAACAAACAACCTTCTGCCTCAGCTGTACAATCTAAAAGTTAAAGGTTCCAGATCTGCAATCCTGAACTGAGAATGTATAGCATTTGGAGGTAATTTCTGGCACATTTTTTTCCCCTCTTCTTCTACAGAGAAATACTTCTCAGTTGAGTGCAATGAAGCTTTGTATAAAACTCATGGTTTTGTGGAGCTTCAATTTTGTCCAAACCTCCACTTTCTTCAATCATTATGCTAAGTTTCTCAGTTTCACCTAGTTTCTTAGCAGCCTGAAAGATATTTGAAATAGTGTTCAGAATAACCCCAGCATCTTCCACAGTTAAGAGGTTCATCAGTGGTTCTATTATACCACAATGAATAAGATTTATAATCTATTCAACTGGCCCACCAGTTGAATAGTTGGTCACAGTCCATACAGCTTCCTTTTGTGTTTTAAAGTTTTCCTTAGAATGCCAGTGAGAAATGGGATTAACCCATGATTCGCAACTTGCTATGTCTGGTGCCGGCAACCAGCTGTGATGTTTCACACTGTCCACACTGCTTCCTTCTGAGTATTAGTTTTGGGGCTCATTACCAGGCTGGAGAAGATGGCAAGCGCTCCCACTTCTATTACAACATGAGTCGGTTCATCTGTCCCAGTGACAATACTTCCTATGGTTCTTAGCACAGAAGTCACAATTGACAATTTAGGAGCTCTTAGAAGCATTACAAGTTGGGGCACAACTCCCCTTTCAACAACCACTTTTATCTGCTCATTTGGACCACCAGTCTGGTAAGAAATGGTCCAGCAGGTATCTGCCAATACTTCTGGATCACCGTAATGCAGGAGAAGAACTAAAATAGGAAGAAGTTGCTTAACAGCATCTACAGGAGTACAGGATCCTTTCTGTAACAAAAATTTGGAAGCATCCAGATAAGATTACCTAAGTAACCACATGCTACAGACGACATATCAGAAACTGCAAGAAGGGCCAACAGTGGGTCAAATGTACCATACTTGAAAACCAAATCTCAGAAAACTGAACTATCGCGTACAATGTTTCCTAGAGCTCATACAGCTTGTTCGCTGATGCAAGCATGGGAAGATGTCAATGGAGAAATGAATGCTGGGACAGCACCTCTATCTACCACAGCCTTGGTCTGTTCTGATATTGTAGAAGCAATGTTTGTGAGAGCTCAAGCAGATTCAACTGAATGGGACTACAAACAATTCTGTCCAAAAAGGACACAAATTTTGGAATGAAACCAAGCCAGATGATATTCTCTATGGGGGCTGCTTTTCCCCAGAAAGCAGTTTCTTAGCAGCTTGAGTAGCCTGGAGGTGGCTTTCCAAATTGTTGCTATTTATGCTTTTGACAATGCTATTAACAGATCAACTTACACTGCCCTGGTTGTTGTGGAGAAGTAGATTTATTAGGAAATTAGCTTACGTTTCTCCTTTTCAGCATCTAGTCTTCCTTCTTAGCTTTCCTCAGGTCCACATTAACTTCTACTTGACACCACCTCATTTTTATACTGTCTTTCCCCTTGTTCTTGAATCTGTTAAGGTGGGCAGCTGGTGAACTGCAGTGTCATTGGAAGACTGGGTTGTGACACAGAGGGAGAAAGCTACAAAGGCCGACTCAGGCTTCCACAGAAAGCACAGGCTATGGGTTGGCTGCCCTCAAAAACATCCACCACAGCTCAGCCCAAGACAGTGTCCGTGGTTTATATTTTTACAAGTTCATTTTAGGAGTGCCTGGGTGGCTCAGTTGGTTAAACGTCATACGCTTGATTTCAGCTCAGGTCATGATCTCACAGTCGTGAGATGAAGCCCCACTTCGGGCTCCATGCTGAGTGTGGAGCCTGCTTGTTTGGGATTCTCTCTCTCCCTCTCTTTCTCTGCTCCTCCCTTGCTCATGCTATCATAAAATAAACTTTTTTTTTAAAGTTCATTTTAGTTCCTTATGGAAAGAGGATTAGAGACCTGCATTAATCTCCTAACTGTAATTCAAGCAGGAGAGGAAGGTAGCTTGGCTAAGAATGATGCAGGAGAGGGAGAGAGGGCAGATTTGAGACATATTTTGGAGATAAACTGGCTATTAGCTACTACTAGAGAGAGATCCACTTGCTAAGGTGGCAGATAATGGACATAATAAATTGGGGTGAGAAAAAACAATTAAGAATTCCATATCTGATTTAAGTTAAAAAAAATTTTTTTTCAATGTTTATTTATTTTTGAGAGAAAAAGAGAGACAGAGTGCAAGAGGGGGAGAGGCAGAGAGAGAGCGAGACACAGAATCCGAAGCAGGCTCCAGGCTCTGAGCTGTCCACACAGAGCCTGACACAGGGCTTGAACTCACAAGCTGTGAGATCATGACCTGAGCCAAAGTCAGACCCTTAACCAACTGAGCCACCCAGGTGCCCCTGATTTGTTAAGTTTGACATGCCTATGATAATTCTAAGTAGATAGGTCTAATAAAAAATCAGGTACGTGTGGTCTGAAGCTCACAAAAGCAATCTAGGTTAGAGATAAAAGATCTGTTTGCGGGGTGCCTGGGTGCTCATTCAGTTGAGCATCAGACTCAATTTCAGCTCAGATCATGATCCCAAGGTCATGGGATTGAGCCCCACATCAGGCTCTGTGCTGACTGTGGAGCCTGCTTAAGATTTGCTCTCTCTCTTCCTCTGCCCCTCTCCCAACTCATGCTCTCTCATAAATAAATACATAAATACATACATACATACATACATACATAAATTTTTTAGAGAAAAAAGATTCATTTGCAATTGTCATCAACTTATCTGAGCTTTCATGTCCTCCTCTAAAGCAATCCCACTTTTTAGAAGAGGAAATTGAAGACTCTTAAACAGAAGGGAAACAAAAGTCATCTATTGTTACCACCACCTAGAGACCATCATTACTTAATTTTTGGTGTATTTCCTCCTAGCACAATGTAGTTTTTTATGTAGTTTGCTCTTTTTTTTTTTTTTTAAGTAATATCTGTGCCCAACATGGGGCTCAAACTCACAACCCTGAGATCAAGAGTCATGGGACTCTACTGACTGAGCCAGCCAGGCGCCCCAATTTGGTCTTTTTACATTTGTAATCATGAACCTTCTTCACGCCCCATTAGAAACCCTTCTTAATATCTGTTTTATTGGCTGCATAATATTTCCTCAAAGACATATGTGTCAGAGTTAACTTCTACTTCTTTTCATAGGACACATAGATTGTTTCACAAGAATAGTTCAAAGTTGATTTCCTATATGAAAACATTTGGCCAACGTATTCCTTGGATGTGCACACTCTAAGTGTGCAATCCAGAGTAACTTCTGCAGCACAACCAGACCTGTTCACGTTGATAAAATGTTTTACAATTTAACAAAGCTATTCTCATTTGATGCTCAGAAAAAGCCTATGAAGAAGGTATGAGTGGACCTTCTTACTCTAATTTTGTCAACAAAGAAATTGCTACTCAGAGAAAGAAAATGCCTTGTCAGATGCTACACTGTCAAAAAGTGGGTTCTTTGGCCTCCCACTCTTTCCCTTGCCCCAAGCCATCCTTGGTAAAAGAGTTATTAACCTGTCTGTGTCAAGAAAGGACACGGGGTGATTTTTTAGCAAAAAGCAAAAGCAAAGCAAAAAGCAAAAAGCAAAGGCAAAAGCAAGTAGACTGGAAAATTCTTTGGCTCAGAACTAGGCAGGGGGAGTCAACAGTTTTGGCTTTTAAACATGGCAGGGCCCAAGGTCTGCTAAACAGCAATCCAAAATGGCTTGAGTAGCAAAGATCAGCTAACAGGATCTTCCATGACCACTTTGGTTTGAACATCCAGAGAAATTTAACAGGATTAAGTACTGATCTCTAAACACTCTGTGTTCTTTCACACCCACATACCTTCTCTTTGCCTGAGATAACTCTTATTACCACCTCCACCAAACCACACTCTGTCCTTCAAGGACCAGTTTGAATGCTGCCTCTTCTGCGACAGCACCCCCTGTGTCAACACTGAACACACACTCCCAGCACTGACCCTCTATAGTATTTTACATATCTCTCTGAAGATGCTTCTCAAGCTCTCCCAGGTTTAACAGGTATTAGAGTCCTTCTTCCCTCCCTCTACTGGTCCATACTTAATTCATTCTCTCACTAAAGACAGTAAAAGTGTGCTCAATAAAGTAACATCTAAAAGAAAAAAAATGTCAATATACAATCATTAATCACATCAATTTGTCTAATAAGAGAACAATTTCAGGGCCTCTTTTGTTTTCTCTAATTCAATAAGAAATTCAAAGTCCTTGTGAAAAATATAGTAAAAAACGGTAAAAAGATTACTTAACATTAAAGGGGGTGGGGGAAAATGCCTGGCTGGCTCAGTTGGTAGAGCATGTAACCCTTAATCTCAGGGTTTTGAGTTTGAGCCTCATGTTGGGTGCGGAGATTACTTAAATCGGGTGAACGTCCAACCTCAGCTCAGGTCATGATCTTGCAGTTTGTGAGTTTGAGCCCCACATCAAGCTTGCTGCTATCAGCCTGTCAGCACAGAACCCCCTTCGGATCCTCTGTCTCCCTCTCTCTGTTCCTCCCCCATTTGCACTCTCTCAAAAATAAATAAACGTTAAAAAAAGAAACATTATTTTTTAATGGGCTAATTAACATTCCATCCAATGGAGGTAACATTATTTATTTAACTAAGCTGCTACTGTTGGCACACAGGTTTTAGGGTTTTTTTTTAAATCATTATTTTAATGAAATTGTGTATTACCTGTAAACTGTAAGTTAATGAAAATAAAATTTTGCCAGATAAATAATACTAGGGTATCTTTTCACATAACTTTTACTTGCATTTCCAGTTATTTCCTTAGGGAAGGACACCAGGAGAATTATTAGGTCAAAAAAATGCCTCTCTGCTCCATCAAGGGAAGCTGATATTCCTGCTGATGCTAAACTTTCTTCAAAATAGTGACTACCACAGGCCCCACGTCCCATGTGAAAGCAGAAATAGTTCACACAACTCCAGAGAATTAAAAAGACACCCTCTTCATCAAACTTTCACTGAATATCTTTCTAATCAGGCTTGGCTGGGCCCTGGGAACAAGAGATCAATGAATCATACAATCCTCAAAAAAACAGTTGCCTGTCAAAGGTCATATTCTCTATTTGTGGTGTTTTTAAAATATGCCCATAAATTCTTTGCTATTCTTTCCTTCAAAAGCCTGGATGTTAGTTCTCTCCTATTAGTGTGGACTGGACTGATTCACTTCTAACAAACAGAATGTGATAGAAATGAAAAACATGTGACCTCCAAGGGTAGGTCATAAAAGACACCGTGGATTCCATCCCACTCTTTTGGATCACTCACTATGGAGGAAAGCAAGATGCCATGTCAAAAGGACACATAAGCAGCCCACAGACAGATCCCTGTCACAAAGAATGGAGGTCTCCTGATAAGAGCTAGAAAGGAACAGAAGGCTTTCCTAACAGCCATGTGAGTGAGCCATCTTAGAACTGAAAACTTTAGCTCCAGTCAAGCCTTCGAATGACTCTAGCCCCAACTCCCTGGCTAATGTCTTAACTGCAACCTCATTAGAGATCCTGAGGCATATAGCTAAGCAGATCCCAAATTCCTGACCTATAGAAACCATGTGAAATAATAACTTTGTTGGAATAATTTCTTATTTAGCAATAGATAATTTAAACACTACTCACTACTATAGTGATAACTGCAATTAGGGAATGAGGAGAAAAGACAGATGGCAGAGAATTAATAATTGGTCCCTTCCTCTGTGGCAGGCACATGCTGATGTCTTTACCTGCATTATCTTATTATACTTATTTAATATTACCTAATAGCAAGTACTATTTTTTCTCCATTTTACAGGTGATATAACTGAGGCAGAGTTAGAGTGAATGGGTCAAGGTCCCACTTCTTGCTAATAATATTCCCTAAGGTCTGACTAACTTGAAAGGCTATGTTCTTCCCCCTTGAACTCTCTCCAAATCTTCCCACAATGTGCTTGCCCACAGCCTGGCCAGTGAGGACCCTGAGGTCCTGAGCATGAGGCTCAGGATGTCATGCCAGTACAACCATCAATGACAATGACCAAAGAAAGTAGGCACCACCTTACCTTTTCCGGTCACATAATAAGCCCCCAGTTTATAGCAGCTATCACTGTGTTTGTTCTCTTCACAGTTGAACTTCAATACCTTGGCAGCCTCCTCAAAATTCTTCTGGATCCCTTCCAAATAGTCCACCAACCGATAGCATCCTGTGAGGAGAAGGCAAGAGCTGTTCTTCATGTCAGGGGTTGCTGCTCAGCAGTGGGGAGGGCTGAGGTGTGGCAGGCCAGAATGTGTCTTTTATTGAGGACCAGCTTCTTTCTGTCCTCCTGAGGTGTAGCAAGGTGACCTCACCACAAAGAATGCAGGTGGTGCTCAGCCATTCCTACAATTGGCATTGTCTGTCCTTAGCCAGGGCTGAGCAATGTACAGTCTGGGGAGACAGTGGCCACTATTCTGGCTCCACCAGTCACCAGCCATTCTGGTGGAGCCCTTCTGCTCCCTGTTAGCCAGGGCCAAAGATCCACTGCCTTTCATGACTGAAACTTTGCTGCCTTTGGAACTTCCCAGGAAGTTCAGCAATAAAACACCGAAAACCAAAAGGGTCCGTGGGCTAGTCTCTGTAGTAGCAAGAAAGTGGTGTTTCCCGGACTATATTCCTCAGCCAGGCTGAGAATGAGAAGCCCAAAGACTGAGTAGAAATGGTAGCTACTAAAGAAGTTGGAAACAGACTCTCCCTTTTTAGCAGTCTCTAATCCCAGTGAGTATCTTCTTAACATCTCTCCCCCCGTCCCTTCTTCATTCCAAATGACACTCATGTCATTAATTTTCCTTCAACAAATATTTGAGCTTCTATGTGCGACCATGTACCACACACTGTTATAGATGGTGGGCATACAGTCACTTTCCCTCCTAAAAATTACATTCTAGAGGAGGGAAGAAAATAAGTAGATAGGTGAGCAAGATGCATTTATATTTTTTAAGACACATTTAAACAGTAACAAATGTTATGTGATTGAAATAAAACAGGGTAAGATAGTTTGTTGTGCAAACTGCCGGAATAGTTACAAGACTGGGCAATCGGGGAGGACCTAGTAAGGACTTTAATGTCTGAGCTGAAATGTGAATAACAAGAATGAACTAATGATTTAAAGACAATAAAACAGGAAGGGGGCAGAAAGTCCCAGGCACAAGAAGCAATAAATTAAAAGACCCCAAAGAGGGAATGAGCTTGGTACAAATAAGGTATTATGTGGCTGGATCGAGGAGAAAAGGGGTAGGAAATGAAGAGAGAAAGATGGGGACGAGATAACAGGGCATTGTGGAACACAGGAAGGAGTTAGGATTTTATTCCAGGTCAATGGCAAATCACTGGAGGGTTTTAAGAAGGGTAGTGATAGAGGCCCCTGGGTGGCTCAAGTCGGTTGAATGTCCAACTTCGGCTCAGGTCACAATCTCACAGTTCATGGGTTCGAGCCCCACGTCAGGCTCTGTACTGACAGCTCAGAGCCTGGAGCCTGCTATGGATTCTGTCTCCCTCACTCTCTGCCCCTCCCCTACTTGCGCATGTGCACACTCTCTCTCTCAAAAATAAATGGATATTAAAAAAAAATTAAGAAGAGTAGTGATATGATTCAATTTGCATTTTTAAAAGGTTATTCCAGGGGGCACCTGGGTGGCTCAGTCAGTTAAGCATCCGACTTCAGCTTGGGTCATGATCTCATGGTTCATGAGTTCAAGCCCAGCATCAGACTTGGTGCTGACAGCTGGGAGCCTTGGGCCCTGTTTCAATTCTGTGTCTCCCTCTGTCTCTGCCCCTCCCCCTGCTCATGCTCTGTCTCTCTCTCAAAAATAAGTAAAAATAAATAAATAAATAAATAAATAAATGTATGTCATTCCAGTATATGTTTGTATATGCCCAGATGAATATAGAAGAACAAGATGCATGAGGGGGTATACTCCAGTAATGGTGACAACCAACATGTTGTTTTGTTATTTAAAAATCTAATAAGACAGCATTTACTAGAACAAAATGAAATTTTAACTATCAGTTTGAAGGTAGATAACAGATTTTAAGGGAATGAGCATGCAAACAGAGAGGTTAGAAGGCTATTTTAGTTATCCTGGTAAGAGATCATGATGACTTCAAAAGACAGTAGGTATAGTCACTATTGCCTCCTCTCAGGCTCTACTTCTAAAGTGCTGCAGCCAGTCCTTGTATGCCCACCCTTCCCCATTCCAATGCTTAGTATACTCTCCAGAGTACATTACCATGAACTCTCTCCTCAAAAACATGTACGGCTCTTCACTGCCTACAGAATAGTCTAAATGCCTTACCCTGGCATTCAAGGCCTGACACACCTCACTCTTCAATCTTATTTAACTACTCTACAGTCTTGCTTCAGCCTTCCAGAAGACAGCATTCTATTCTCCCACCCTCTCCTCCATTATCAACAGTTGCCTGCTCTTCCTGACCTCCCCCCAGAAGTCTTTCCCGACAATCCTGCTCCTCAGTGACTCCAACTCCTCTTAGGACACAGGTGAGCCCTCCAAGAACCACCCTGGGTTCTTATTAAGCCATCATACTGCAGAGCAACTCTGGTTAGTTGGTTAGCTTCAAGAAATGGCTATATCATATTCTGGAAACCAGACTGCAAGCTATTAGAAGATAAGACTAGTGGGGTGCCTGGATGGCTCAGTCGGTTAAGCATCCGACTTCAGCTCAGGTCATGATCTTGCGGTTTATGAGTGTGAGCTCCACGTTGGGCTCTGTGCTGACA